>NC_061116.1:102896762-103165258 GCF_002878395.1 Capsicum annuum | reverse complement strand
TCAACAAGGTGTCAATGCATAGAACCATAGCTGACTCAACATTTGGAAGAGGATATGAAGACTCAATACGTAATATTTTCAATAATTTAGCTCATCAAAACCATCCGAAAAATACCAAGACTCATTGCAACTTCGATATCAATATACCCAATAACTCAAATCGTCATAAGGAAGCTCAAAATTTGACACATGGCTCAGAAACACTTGGAAATACCAAAATTCATTCTTAAACTTAAAACGTGGATACATGTTCAAAATATATCAATTCTTGATAGAAACACCAAGAATCCCAATATTAAATCTCAATTCATAGAACGAAAATAGTCAAATACTCATGTTATTCAAAACTTACAATTCAAATCTTTATAAGTTCATAATCGAATTATTTAGACATAATTCAACTTATAGAACCATATGAATCCATTAAATAATCATAATTGGCACGCTTGAACAATTTACATATATACATAATCAAAATCTCATGGTAGGATATCTTGGAAATAAATTCATTTGCCAAACTCATAATAATCCATAATAAAAATTAAAGATACGGGCACAAGAACGAAAGAATTATTCTTGTTCAAAACCCCACATACCTAAAAATGGAAGATGTATATGATCTTCCGACTCCAAAACTTTATTCACGAAAATAAAGGGTGCTTGTCGAACCCCTTAACATGATCAACTCGAACCCCAAATCAATTTGAAATTTCTACGGTTCAATCAAGAGACAAAGAAGGATGAAATTTGGAGTAGTAGGGTTGGAGTTTGAGCCTTAGGAAATTTTGGAGAAAAATGACCAATTGAATGCTCTTAATGGACTTAAATCCATGGTTTACCTAGATGGATTGGATTATAAATGACCAAAATACCCTTAAAAATCAAATAATGTCAAATCTGTCCTTTGGTGGACTATTTTGATAGGCTGAAGTAGATCGATCATAACATTTTTCTCTGATAGACAAATTGGATGAAACCAATTTTATTGGAAAGAGGACTCTCAGAGATTTCTGTTGATATATAGTAGCTAACGTAGATTATTAGGTACAAGGATTTATGATCGATTGAAGTTGACCCTAAAATTCGCCTGGCCTCAGTATTTTTTTCCGACACATTTACTGTTCACCACTATTCACGGTTAGATCGGAATGATCATAACTCATCCCTCGAGTGTCCGTTTTGGATGATCCACATATCGTTGGAAAGATTATTCGATGTTCATCGCGATGACGGGTCGCATATCTAGAAATTCCATACAGAAAAATTATTAATCACGATAAAGAATAGAATTCAACATATTTTCGTCCAAGATCTTAATGGACACTTGGAAAGATAAAAAGGCTTTAACGACTCGACATATTTGGGAGCGAAATATTTAACGGGAAAACTCGTGGTATCTCAGTTCGAGTCAAAAATAGACACTTTGCTATGGTTCCTCCTATGGGCCAATGGGGCCCATCCTTTCATCATGTCCAAAAATGGATTGTAATTAAGAAGATTAAAGCTGTATACAAAGGTATACAACAAAGATATATTGTATATAGAGCTAAGAAGCTGCTATATTAGTTCAAAAGGAGAAGAAAATGAAGGAAGGAAGCTGATATACAAATTATTAAGGTGGTATACAACATGTATACATCCAACACGTGGAAAGAAAGGATGTGATATTCAATCAATATACATTGCTGGAAAATGTGCTGAAAGTCCAAGTTCGTATCTAGACAACCTTCAAAATGGGTCAGATAAAAGGCCCAAACTTCCTTTCTTTATTTATTTTGTAATTAATTTTTATTATTTGTTGTATTAAATTCTTAATTTTGGTTAACCTTAATAAATCCCCTTTGGATCGTTACTTTTGTTTATCTATGTATTTTCGTTTGAAGAAATGATTTTTTTTAATATAATTAGTTAAATATTTTACAACTTTATTTAAAATTGTTGTCTTCTTTAAAACTTTCATTATGTAAAAGTTGAAATTCAAAATCACTTTTCTTCCATTTCCATGAAAATAATTGTCTTTCTTTATATTGATAAAAGAATTGGATTTAGTTAACTTTTTCTTTTCCTTAATTTAAATAGATAAATTTTTACTTGAATAATAAGTGTCATACTTTGCAAATAAATTTCAACATTTTACAAAATCAACCACATTTTTTTTTATCAAAATTAATCATTTTTATAAATCACTCAAATTGTCTTTTGGTCAACCATTTTATAACGGATGCTCTTGAGTGCCTTAAAAATCTTCTTAAGGCGTTACTTGAATCCTTACCTAGTTTCCCTATTTTAAAAGTTTATTTTTGTTTTTGAGCTTTTGAAACACTTTTAGTTTTTCTTGATATTTTCTCAAAAAATAATTGTCTTAAATTATTTTAAATTTTTTTTTATGGGTTCGAAATATTTTAAAAAGTCCAAAAAGTAATATTTTCCATTCCTTTGAACCGGAAAGGGATAAAACAGAAATGACGAATCTACTGGGGATTTCATTAAGATTCTAACCAAATTTTAGACTATATTGACTGATTATTTGACTTTACTTGATTAAATATGGTAATTTGATATTATCTTGTGATTATATCTATTGTTTGCATTCATGATATACTCTCCCTCATTTCATACATAAATTATTTACGATTTCGCGAATGTCCGAACCTCTATTGTTCAATTCCAAATTAAGTATTTGGAATACGATGATTTATTGGCATGTTAGGCGTTCAATGACTGTTCATATTTCCAAACCCAAGTTGTCCACTTGGGAATCTTATCCAAACCAACTCTAGACACGTTGAATAGAGCAAAAACCAAACCTCTCTTTTAGGCATGAGCCTAGGACGACCCAATACCCGAGGGGGTATTACGCCCATTAGAAAACCTACCCTGCGTCTATTGACAACGAGTAATTACAGACGAATCATACTTATGTGTTGAAGGAAGTTTATGCCAATTAATATAAATCCATTATATTTGGGGCTGAGAGAAGGATTACCTTGTTTACTTTATGTAGGTATGGATCAATCAATATCCTCAGATGATTCAAGATAATGTTCAAGATGAACACTCCATGGATTTGGTGGAAATATATGAAGTGGGGAGGTCAATAAAATCCTTAGGAAGAATATAGGAGATTTGCCTTCCCTAATCGATATTAAAATTGCAATTATGCAGAAAATCACTTAATCACAAACAAATATTGCATATGACATGTGGTGGAAAAAGACAAGAAGGCGAAGACCGACAAAGGATCATCTTAACTCTAGTGATTTTGTTTTATCCCTTGCACGGGACTATTTTTCTCTCATATTGTTTTCCCTCTTTACTACTATTGTATCCCTCATTTGCTACTTTGTAGGCATTTATGTGTGTTTTTATTTTTATCCCCTACATGGGACTATTTTTCTCGCATTTTATTTTCCCCCTTTCCAATCATTGTATCCATACTTTGTAGACATCTATTCCCTTTTGAATATTTATGAAAAATATTTTTGGGGATAACAGATTAGTATTAAAAGGCATATACTTCCTTCAAATTCGATAGGCGGACCCTTGGATCAAAAGGGTACCCAATTATTTTTTTTTGGTTTAATTTTAATTTTATTAATATAATCAAAAAAGTTGGGCAAAAGCCATTACAATTAATTGAATCAGCCCAATACTAGATAAGCCCAATACAAAAAAACAAATGAATCGGTCCATTATGTAGACCCGATCCACCTTTTATACAAGTGAGTACGGTTTCCAAATCCATCAAAGAAGCTAAGCTTCCATTTCCACCACCTCCTGTTCCATGTTCATCATCAGCAATCATTAGTTCATTCTTCTACATCTGTGGGTCATAAATACCCTTTCTTTGTACCTCAGGATGCTTGTTCCAGCTTGCATTAAGTAAGAAATCATTGCATCTCTATTACCTCTTTTGCTTTTTAGCTTACTGAGATCTAAAAGAAATATCTCATCTTCTGAACCAGCTGATATCTTCAGTATGGTTCCATAGTTTTTGGTGCTTACTCGTTGGGTCTCATCTTCTGACACTTGATTTTTTCTTCTTATAAGTACTTTATCTTCGTATTTTTTGCACTTTAAACCGCATGTTGTTGTTGATAATATTCTTCTTCTCCTCATATAGCTGTATCTAGGATGGAGATAATGGGATACTCAGACCTGTTGATTGCTGAATAGGACCAAGATGCTCATGACTTGGTGACCCCCAAATTACTGAACCTTTTTATTGGCTGATATAGGCTGAATAGCATTTTCAATTTTTTTGTTGACCTTTCTTTCTTGTAAATATGGTGTACATGTAAGAACATGCTGTAGCCTTTCCAGTTTTGTTAGCCCTTTGCTAAACCTAGTCTCAAATAGGCGCATTGGTATTTATCATTGTTTAGTATCTTTCTTCCATCACTTGGTAGCTGGTTAAATGTTATAAATTTGAACTGTTCTTGCTGAAATGCTAAGTTAGCTAAGTAATCTGCAAGTTGATTGCCTTCTCTGAATACATGAATTATCTGCACTTGCTTATGTTACAACAACCAGGTTGTCTTCTTTACTGTATCTATGATTTTCCATGGTGGTTACCACTCTTTATTTAAAATCTTATGTATAGACAATGAATCTGTTGAATAATGATCTTATGTTTCCCTGTGTTACTTCAATAGAGTGCTTCTTGCATTATAGCCTCTGCTTCTGCTACCATATTATCTATGTGATCTATTAAGGCTCCTTCTTCATATACTAAGTCCCCTTTTTGATCCATCACACAAAAATCCCATGAACTTCATCCTGGATTCCCTTTAGATGCATCATCAATGTTATACTTGACCCAACCGAGCTTTGGTAATTCCGATAGAACAACCTTGGGTATTACCTTGGTCTTTATTTGATTTAACAGATGCATTATAGTTGGCCAATCTGATGCAAACTCAAAAGATGATTTTCTAACCTTTAGAAGTATCCTTAACTGTCTGATGACATTAAATATTAGTCTATACACACTGACCTACTTACCCTAATGCTTCTTAGAGTTTTTTCTTCTCCACAATTTCCACATGATGATTGTTGGTAATGCTCTATAATAGACTTTCTCCATTTGCTTCACTTGAATATTCCACCATGTATAAATTGTCTCTCTTAAGCTTCTTTCCTGTATGTTTATTCCTACAAAATAAGAAAAATAAGACCATGTCCTATTAGTTGAGATTGATCTCAATGGCACATGTTCTATGGTCTCCTATGCTGGATTGTGACAACACCAGCACCTTGATGGATCTTGTATCCCCCATCTTCTGACTATATCATCAACTGATATTCTTTCCTTCCATATTCTCCACATAACAAACATAATTTTTAAAGGCATTTCTTTAATCCACAATTGCTTATAAAATTCATTAACAATCCCCCTCTGCTTAACATAGTTCTATGAAGACTTTACTGTGAAATTTTCCCTAGCTTCCAAACTCCAAATTGCCTTGTCTTTCTGAGTTGATTCCCCTATCTTCACATTAGTCAAGACATGCATGACAATTTCATCTGCAAAAATGTTCCTCAATCTATTCTTATTCCATTTCCCACCAGTCATTAGATCACTCACCCTTTGGAAATTCTCATCTCCTTCAGCAGTTTGTTCTATGATGGTACAAAAATCACCTAATCCACTCCAATTATCATACCATTAATGAGTATACCCTCTTTTAATTTGCCACAAAATGAGATGATCTACTAGATCTCTTACTTGCAACATTTTCTTCCAAACCTGGGAACCACCTTCCACCTTCCATATAACTTCTTTAGGATGATACCTCCTGCAATACTTGTTGAACATAAACTCACTCCAAATAGTGTTCTGAGTTCAAAAATTCCACCACAGCTTACATAAAAGAGCTGTTGACATATCTTGCAATCTTCTGAACCCCAAACCTCCTTCTACCTCTGGTGAACACACAGATGACCATGATACCCAATGCCTTCCCTTTCCTCCTATAGTACTACTCCAGAAAATTTTTACCATGGTCTTCTGAATAGTATTAATTACATTATTGGGAGGATTCATCAATGATAAACAGTGTAGTAGAATATTTTGAAGTACATGTTTAATCAACACTGCTCTACCACCATATGAAAGTAATTTACCTTTCCAAGCTTGCAACTTTGAACTAATTTTATTCATGATATATTGATAAAATACCTTCTCCTTTCTCATGTATAATATAGGAAAACCCAAGTAGTTAAATGGAAAATTTTTGCCTCAAAATGCCTGTTGCAACTTCTGCCATCACTGCTACTCCATTAGATATACTATGATGCAAATATATGGCACTTTTACCTCTATTTATCTTTTGCCCTGAAACACTTTCATACCTTTCCAAAGTGTTTTTCACCAGTTCCAAAGTCCCTAGTTCTGCCTTAAAAAGTATAATCATATCATCAGAAAAGTCCAAGTGATTGATTTTAGGACTCCCTCTAGGCATTCCAAACATTTTTGAATTCTTTTTAACCATGAGTTTCTTTAAGCTTCTTGATAACACCTCTGCTGCAATAATGAAAAGTGTAGGTGACAAAGGGTGACCTTGTTTAAGACCTCTTGTGGATTTAAAGAAGCCCTTTAGCTGTCCATTTAGTAGAATGGAATACCAATTGTTGCCCAGCAGCCTGAACACCATGTCAATCAACTGTTCACAGAAACCTACCTTCCTTAGTACCTTGGTCATAAATAACTACTCCACTCTATCATATGCTTTCATCAATACCAGCTTTATCACCATATTTGGTTGTTTACATCCTTTCTTAACTCAGAAACTATCTCTTGAACCACCAAGATATTTTTAGCTATGCTCTCCCCTTGCACAAAATGTACTTGTTCTTCATATAAAATATAAGGAAGTATACTCTTAATCGTTTCATGAATAATTATTGAAAAGATTTTATTCACAAAGTTACTAAGAGATATAGGTCTTAAGTCTAAAAAAGTATTTACCACTAACTTCTTTTGTAATAATACCAAATTAGTGTGAGGGATAAATCTTGGGAGATCAAATCCACAGAAAAAATCTATTACTATCTGGTGGATATCATGTGAAACAACAAACCATGCATCTTGAAAAAAGGCTCCTGTCATTCCATCAGGTCCTCTTGCACTGTTTCTATTTAATCCCATGACAACCTTATGGACTTCTTCCAATGTTGGTATTCTCTTTATCTCTTTATTCTGAGTGGCAGTGACTACTTGAGGAATTTTATCTAACATTGCAAAATCTTGTGCATCCTCCTACTTCTCAAATTGCTTCTGGTAAAAAACTTCTGCCACTTTTGCTATATCATCTTGTTTATCCAACCAATCCCCATCAGCACTCTGTATTCTTTGAATCTTCAACCTTTTTCTTCTCTCTTTAACTATAGTATGAAAGAACTTAGTATTCTTTTCTCCATATTTGAACCATTCAAAACCAGTCTTTTGTCTTCAATACTCTTTCTCCCCTTTTAATTGAATTGCTAGTTCGGCATGTGCCTGTGATAACTTATTTCTAAGGTAGCAATTTCTTGGAATATATTTCCAAAAGTTTGCTTACTCCATTTACTCAGCGTAGCCTTAGTCTTCTTCAATTTTTGATAAAACTTAATGAAAGGGTTTTCTTCAGATTCAGTTCTCCAATTCTCTTTAATAACATCCATGCATGATTCTTCCTTGAGCCAAAAGTTAAGAAATCTGAAAGGTTTAATTACTTGCTTATTTGTTTGGCTGAAAGTCATCAACATTGGAGCATGGTCAAATCCAATCCTTACCAGATTCTCCAATTTCATTACTGGAAACAACTCTTGTATTTTGTCATTAACAAAAACACTGTCTAGCCTTTTGAAAATACAATCCTCATCAGTTCTGCCATTCCACATGTAAATTTACTCCCTCTGAAAGTACATTCCTCCAAATTACACATACTAATGTAGTGGTTAAAATCATCAGTCTCATCCACTGTAACCTATCAGCCCCCCAACTTCTCCTCAAAATTTCAAATTACATTAAAATCCCCTCCCACTATCCAAGGATGTTGTATGTTATTTGCAAGCTCTCCCAATGATTCACACAAAGTAAGCCTTTCATTTTGAGTGCATTTAGTATATAATAATGTAACATACACTTGTACTTCCATAATTTAATTCTCCATTCTGATAGTGATTAGCTGCTCTTCATCCTTTATCACAGAGTGTTCAATATAATTCTCCATAAAAACCCAAAATTTTCTTGAATAATTTACCACTGCATACTGCATTCCTAATCTACTTTTGTAGTCTTCTACACTTTGACTCTTCTGAAAAGGTTCCATAATGCCAATGAAGCCAAAATGAAACCTTCTATGCATAGTAATCAATCTTGTGAATAATTTTTGGGTATTCATAGATCTAATATTCCATATTAAAGAATTCATTTTGATAGTGACTTCAGCATTTGACTCCTTGTTTGTATTATGCTTCCATTAATCTTGTTTTTCTTTTTTCTTTCTTGACCCATGCTTCTGATTCAAAGATTCTATTTGATCTGCTAATAAATCCCCTGTCAGTGCAACATTTTCAATATCATCATACATATTCTCCTCATCTAGATCATTATTTTTACTGTTCACTAATTCCATCAC
Organism: Capsicum annuum; assembly: GCF_002878395.1. Lineage (NCBI taxonomy): Eukaryota > Viridiplantae > Streptophyta > Magnoliopsida > Solanales > Solanaceae > Capsicum > Capsicum annuum. Next base: position 103,156,634 of record NC_061116.1, on the reverse strand, counting down.
ATTGCCTGCTTCCACTGCAATTTGTAATACCCCTTCAATTATATATTCATTCTTTATTGCATTTCTATATTACACCAAGGCCATCTCTATATTCTTATCTTTCTCTATTTTTGCCTTTTGCTTCACTTCCCTTTCCACTTGATTGATCAGCTAACCTTGTTGCTCATTCTTCTTGTTGCTCTGTGATATTAGTGAAACTACTTCTTGCTCAACTGCTTTTTGATTGTACTCTCTTCTTTTTGTTGAACCTGCTTCTGTGCTACTGGTGAACCAGCATCTGTGCTATTAGGAGTTTGTATTATTTCTGATCCTCTTTTACCAAAGCTCCTGTTAACCCAATCTTTGGTGTTTTTATTCTTCTGATCTTTGGATACCTCATTGTTCTTCTCCTGCTGCTCTTGATTTAAAACATCAAAAGCATTTGATGTCAGTACATCTTCTGCTTTAATTATTATCTCTCCTACTATACGACCATACCTATCCTTCCTATATTTCTTTCTTCTCACTTTCAATAAATGCTAATTATCCCCCGGGGCTTGTGGAATTTGACCTTGCTCTTTATTCTTTTCCTTTTCATTTTCTTGCCTTTGTTCTTTAATCTTCTCATACATCTTCGAGAGAATATTCAAGTATGTGTTTTCATTATAACCTTGCAAGCAACATTCTTGTCAGTATTTTGGTTTGTAGTCATACAGGAAAGAAATCCATTTTGACTTAATTTGTCTAGTTGCATCATATTCCTCATTAATTTTCACCCTATGATTTAATTTTACCACAAGGTCCACCACAATATTTACTCTAGCACAACTTGGACTCTGCAATTGAAAAATTGCTTCCTTTGAAAAAAAATTAAGTGGAAGGCCTGGCATTGAAATACCTGCAACACCCATAGTTGTTTCTATATCAGGTTCGAACGAAGAGTCCCATTTTAGAGTTCTTATTTTCTAATACCTCTCATTTATTTTAATATGATGAACAACTATTGATAAAAAATACACATAATCTTCTAACTGATTTAATCGAATTAGAATATGCCTAGAATCCAATACTCCCAATGTGCAATCTCCTTTTATATGACACTGTGAAGGAATAATTTTCCTTTGCATACTGTAAATTCTCTTGAATGATCATTGTTTCCACTTTGAATGATTTCCATGTTAGTGTTTTCTCCCTATGCACCATGACCACTGGTTTAGGAGAAATTGTAGTGTTTTCATGCACATAAGATTTGGGTTTCAATAGATCTGCATACTTTGGTACCAAATCTTATTGTTTCCATCCTTCAACTTGCTTCTATTTCAATGATTTATCCGGTGGATCAGCTCCACCAAAATTAGTAGTCATATCCAATGAAGAATCAATAAACGTATTGAGTTTTTTTTGCATGAACCGAAATTAGGGCTTTTTACTCTTGAGTTGACACCGCAAGGAATATAAGGGTACCCAATTAGGATGCACATTTATTACAATATACTTGTGATCTATAACTGCTTTATGTGCTTATATGTTTTATGTTGATTTGAATCAAAGGTGAATTAATTCAATCCCATTTTATTAGAGCACCTCTAGGTAAAAATAAACACCTATTATACAAAAGTTTGACCAAACATACTCTAGGTCTCCCAAGTTTCTCAGGAAAGTCCACAATCATTCTTAAAAATTTCCTAAAAGTTATTCCGACCATTTTAGGAAGGTTGACTATTGACTCAAAAGAAGCTATTATAGGAAGGAATAAAAAGAACAATAAGAGAATTACTCAAATCAAGGGGCGATTAGTAAAGTTAAACCAATCTTTTTTTACAATTGTTCAAACTACGTAGGGCCTGATTTTCCTTTTGTGGGATACATAGGCAGCCTTTTGGCCCAACCTTTATCTTAAAAAACACTATGTCCCCCACTTCCGTGAAAGAAGACAGAAGGCTGGGAAAAAGAAGAGTTGAACCTTCCTAATAAATTCTACTTATCCATTTAATGAGCAAAATCCTTTTCATTGGAATTTCCGAGTTATCATTACCCTATGGATCAATTTGCATGAGAGGATAAAAAACTTTGTGTTTACTTCCTGCCTTATAGTTTGCACTGTTTATTACTAACAAAATATAACACGTCAGCCTTTGAGTTGGTTTTACTTTGCACGTAATAGAAACTACTCTGTGTTGGCATAAAATGACAAAACATCCTTACTTTACTAGATCAAAGTGAATAAAGATTCCTCTCTTGACTATAGCTTTGTTACAGAAAAGGAAAAATTACTGGTAATAAAATTGGACTCTACTAGTCATTTTTCAAAACTTATAACCGATGATCACGGGGATGGAATAGGGAAAAGTGTGATGCTACCATGGAAGAATTTTCCAAGATAGCCGAAATCAGGGAAGATGAATTGGAGGAAACATTGTTAACTTGACTTCCACTCCACTTATTACTCTCGATTAATAGGGTAGATTAAAAAAATGAAATTTAATTTTCTACAAAGTTGGTGGTAATACGGAGGAGAGCCGATACCCACCATTTAAGTTTATTTGCTTCTCTTTTGCTTTTTATGCTTTTCAAAAGGCATAGACTCACACTCGTGTGAGTTATGGCTAGATTTTGCAAATATTTTCTCAAAACTCAATATAAGCCTCCCTATTGCAAAAATATTTATTATTTATTTTGTTATCTACTTGATATTGTCAATCTTCTTTTGTTTTGATAAAAGTAATAAACATCTAAAAAATGCCAATTTTATGTCATGTTAAAAGCAAAATGAACAAATCAAGAAAGATAAAGATGAATGGGAGACAATGGTCTGAGAGTAGTCAATAGAAGAACCAAAGAATAGGAGAACTAAGAAAGCCTAACCTAAAAGAAACTTAGGCGATTAACCAGGGGGACAATGATCAAGTAAAGAGAATCAGAGTCGATGTCAACCTAGAAAAAGCAAGGAAGAAGGAACCTTATCAATTCTCTCTAAGGAAACATAATGAAAAATATCACATCATCCATAGAGTGCTATCTGAAGAAGCCTTAATTCTATTTAGGTGAAATGGATAAGAGTATCCCATTCTTATATCTGTGTTGATCAACCTTTTAGGAGAATTTATCCTTCTTTTTATGTACGAGCTATATGTGACCTAAATTTTCAAGAAAGGAATACGTAGGTGGCCTATGTCGACTTTGGTCAACCCCTTAGGGGAAATTATATTTTTCTCTTATGTATGGACTAAGTGGTGACCTAAATTCTCAAGAATGAGATACATAGGCGGCCAATGTCGGCTTCGATCAACTCATTAAATTTTTCTATATATATCTAACGTAGCCCTGAACTACATTTGACCTAATTCCTACTTTAACAGGATATGCAAGTGCCCCAGCAACTCAGTTATATTACCCTAGGAAATGAAAACTAGGGCAAAATTTCTAAGAAGGAATTTCAAAAATCCAAAAGTAAAGATCATTATCCAATAAAGAGAATGAAGACCAGTAAAGAGTTTGGATCCTCTCAAGCCAAGATCATCTCAAACAGTATTAAACTGGGGATAAATTTTGAGGAGGTCCTCAAAATTTCAACTAGCATACTTGAATACATATTTCAAATTCCCCAGCACTAGAAGGTCAAAGTTAAATTGTAGAAATCACTAGATGTGACAAAGTCTAGAGATACTACGTCGACAACTATGATGGAACTTCTGGTAGAACTCCCTAGTAACGATGATGAGTTCCTAAAAAAGCTCCATCAGAAGGTCAGACATATATACTGTAATGCCTTAATTTTTTGAACCGGAACACTACACGATGCTTATGACCCCGAGGGACCACAAGCTAACCCATGACTGATATCTGTACCTGTATACTGCAATTCATGACATAGTAATGTAGAAAATATACACAATAGGCCATAAGGTTAAACTGAAATAATATAACATCCATATGGGCGAAAAATACCCAAAACAATTGAAAACTAAATCTGAAAGCTAAATCTGAGCATAAATCTGAAAGCCTCTAAGTACCGTTTGAAGAAATAAATGAATAAATCAAATAATGTTGTCCTTGAAGGAAGAGGACTCACTGTAACTCTGTATGCTGAATGCGACTGCTACTGCTGGTCTGGGACTCGTACCTCTAAACCTATGGTGTAACAAGTAAAGAAAGCGCCATAGCGCAAATGCGTCAGTATAACTGAAGTACTGAGTATACGAGTGAGGTAGGCTAATGCGAAGGGTTTACATGCATGAATAATACTACTGACTGACTGATATGAATATAAGAGTACGAATATACATACATAGTAACTAAGAACGTGAGTACAAAGTGGCTAAATCTGTACGCTAACACATGGGTGGAACTGTAGTTTTGATAACATAGATGACTGTATCTAACAACCCTAAATCTAGTTTAACTCTCTGAGTGTCGTGCTACAACTGCATTTGACTGTATCTAACAGTCCTAGTTTACTAATATCAGAAGAACTGTCTGTGTTCTTTTACTGAGACTAATACTAAAACTATGAGAGGTAGTTGTTTAACCGACATGCCCCATGTATACCATTATGGCTAAGCTAGGGTCCAATCTCTGGCCCGGCTGGAGGGGTGTCAATACTGCACCACTGGTAAGGACAGCTGTGAGTGACCCTTATCTGGCAGGTACTCAAAGTGAGAACGGTGGGACCCTGAACTGACAGGTTAAGCCATCTCATTAACCCTACTCTAACAGGCTAAGATGTCTCAACCTACGCTGGCTATGTAGTTCTGGAACACAAGGATAACTGCTAAGAAATACACCCTAAATTGGTAGGTTAGTCCCCATCCTTGGGTTCATGTGGTGCTAACTTCTACTCCCATCTGAAGAGATAAACATAATTCAACTGGCTGTACATGGATAGATTAACTGACTTTCATTGACTGATGGAGTAGTACTATTATCTGAGAGTTAACTGAGACCATGAGATTTCTGAGGTTTCTCGAGTCACATGACTGACTGAGTTCTATAGATTATAGCTTGACTCAGATTATCATGACAACATGACATGGCTCTAGGCATACAACTATGTTTTTCAAGTACGAATACCCCCAGGACTCGATTGAAGGAAACTGACACACATGACATGACTTGATCACAAGATTTGAGTCCATACTTCATAATATCATTAGTAGGGGATATCATATTTCATATAGTTATTCAATAGCTTAAGCATTGCAGGGAATGCATGGATATATTTCATGTACATATTGAATATCTCCATTATCTTGCATGCTTTATACCACAACAATAGCAACATATGAAAAGCATGAAATTCATATTGAAGTATATAGCTAACATGAACTTGTCATTTAGACATCATACAACCATACAAACATGAATTTTAAGCATCCTAAGCATTTTATCAAACATCTTGCATGCATTCTTTAAGGCATAGGTGAGTTACATACTTGCACCATATTAAACAACCTAAAGTTCATGGTTTTCAATTAACAAACATATATATTCTATGAAAACACCTTTAGACATCACATTGAAACTTAAACAACAATCGCCAACATGTACATACTTATATCACCACAAAAAGTTTACAAAATAATATTTAAAACATGGTTTTTGAGCTGTATGAACGGATTGGGTCCATAGATGAACACTACGTATATCTTAGTGATTGAATCTTGAAAGAGATCTAATGTTTCTAAAGGTTCTTTAAGAATTCCTTAGGCTTGCTCTTGAGAAGATGATCTTGAGAGAAAACCCTAATCTTGTGGTTGAGAGTGTAAGAGAGGGTTTTTAAGATGCTTAACTGAAGAAAAATTAGGAAAAATTATGCCTCCTTAGGGTTATAAGTCGTGGAAGGTGAAGGAAAAGACCAAAATACCCTTATGAAATAAATTCCCAGTTGCTAAAAATCATAGTTGACGACATTTTTGACAAGGCGTCAAAAATTTGGTAAGCCGTCAAAAATGTCATCACACAGGAGCTGGAATTGATGGTTTCTGCCTAAGTCTGATGACATTTGTGTTAAGGCATCACAAATGTGGCGAGATGCCACGAATGTCATCACTTAGAAGATGGTTTCTGCCTATGGCTGATGACATTTGTGAAAAGGCGTCACAAATGTGGTAAGCTACCACGAATGTCGTCACTTAGGAGCTGGTTTCTGCCTGAGGCTGACGACCTTCGTGATAGGGCATCACAAATAAGTCAAGCTACCAAGAATGTCATCACTTAGGAGCTGGTTTCTGCCTAAGGCTGACGACCTTCGTGATAGGGCATCACAAATATGGTAAGCTACCACAAATGTCGTCACACTATTTTCAGCCTGACATGCTAGAGTAAAATAGGAATAATGCTTTGCTCCGATATCAGATTTAGGAAAAATTGGTATCGTTGGAAAGATAATTCAATTATATATATTTTGATAGGTCATGAGATCAAAAATTCCAAGTATAATGAGAGATATTCTCATTTGAATCTGAATATGGCAATTTCTTTCTCAAGAATTCTATCGGTGAGGAATGTTTTGATTCGTCTGATAGCTAGGAGTTATTTGAAGCCTTAATATACATCTAACCTACTCATAAAACTATAAAAAAATCATGATTTACTATGCATGATCTTGGTACACGGCTCTAATATTGGTTTGGATTTTTTGGGGTATTACAATATCTCCCCTTAAAAACATTCATCCTCGAATGATGACTACTTGAGAGGGGAGAAAAGATAAAACGATGCCTACACTGATCATGCTCAATTGGAATATGATTTTGGGACTGAATTGAATTCTAAACTGAATATATCCCAACTGAACATGCATATCTGATGTATGACTGATAAGCTGAACTCATGAATTCATGATAAGCTATGCACTGATACTTGATACCAAATTTATACTAGAATTTTGAACATGTAACTGAATAAGCTTAAGGAAAATGTTACCTTGAGCTAAGCCTGAATTAGCAAAGAAAAGATGAGGGTACTTAGTTCGTATGTGTGCTTCTGATTTCCAAGTAGCTCTCTCCATGGACTGATTCCACCAAAGAACCTTGACTAGAGTGACTTCATTGTTCCTGAGCCTACGAGTCTGATAGTCGGGGATTTCAACTGGAATCTCTTCATAAGAGAGGCTATTCTGAATGTCAACACTCTAAATAGGGACTACAACTGCTGGGTCACCTATGGACTTCTTGAGCAAAGAGACATGGAAGACTGGATGAACTGAGGCTACATTTGAAGGCAATTTGAGCTCATAGGCTACCTTTCCGAAGCGACTGATAATGCTAAAGGAACCAACATATAGGGGATCGAGCTTTCCTTTCTTGTCAAATCTCTTCACTCCCATCATGGGAGAGATCTTGAGATAGGCATAGTCATTGACCTCAAATTCGAGATCCTTTCTACGAACATCCGCATAAAACTTCTGTCATCTCTGAGCAACCCGAAGTCTTTCTCTAATCAGATGAACTTTCTCTAAGGTATCAAATACTAAGTCAGGCCCTATGACTGCAGTCTCACTAACTTCAAACCAACCGATCGGAGATCGACATCTCTTACCATAGAGAGCTTCGAATGGAGCCATCTGAATACTGGAGTAATAGCTGTTGTTGTATGCAAACTCAATCAAAGGCAAGTGGTCATCCCGGATTCCCTTGAAATAAATTGCATATGCCCTTAGCATATTTTCTAGAGTCTGAATGGTCTTTTCTGCTTGACCATCTGTCTGAGGATGAAATACTGTATTGAATGAACTTGGGTACCAAGACCCTTTTGGAATGTTTTCCAGAAGTGAGAGCTGAATTGAGTACCTCTGTTTGAGATGATAGATAGTGGAACACTGTGTAATCTAACCAACTCCCTAATAGAGAGTTTGGCATAATCCTCGGATAAGTAAGAGGTACGAACTGGAAGGAAATGAGCTGACTTAGTCATTCTATCTATAATGAACCAAACTGAATCGTACTAATGACGTGTTCTAGGAAAACCCATCACGAAGTCCATGTTTACTTCTTCCTACTTCCAAGTAGGAATAGTGAACTCCTGCATGGAACCACTAGGTTTCTGATGCTCTATCTTAACCTGCTGACATGTAGAGCACTTAGCCACAAACTCTGCAACGTCCCTCTTAATCCCACTCCACCAATAGATCTCTCGCAAGTCGCGGTACATCTTAGTGGCCCCCTAGATGAATACAGCATTGCATACCATGCACTTCTGTAAGAATTTGCTGCCTCAAGTCATCTACACCAGGAATACACAGACGACCCTGAAAATGAAGAACACCATCTCCCCTTTGGGAGAAAACCTCTACTTCCTAACTCTGAACTGACTCTTTTAGCTTGACAAGGCTAGGATACCTGTCTTGCTTCTCTTTTACCTCGAAAACTAGAGATGACTCTTAACTACTCTAAACACATACACCACTCTCTGAAGAGTTGACTAAGTGAACGCCTAGTCTAGCAAGATGATGAATCTCCTGAGCTAATTTATTCTTACTATCTTCAACATGGGAAACACTACCCATGGATAGTCTACTGAGTGTGTCGTCCACTACATTGGCCTTGCCCGAATGATATAGGACACTCATGTCATAATCTTTCAAGAGCTCTAACAACCTAATTTGATGAAGATTGAGATCTTTCTAGGAAAAGACATAATGAAGGCTCTTATGATCTATGAAAATGTCTACATGAACACCGTATAGATAATGCCTCCAAATCTTTAAGGCAAAGACAACTGCTGCGAACTCAAGGTCATGAGTAGGATAATTCTTCTCATGGGGCTTTAACTGTCTGGAGGCGTAGGCTATGACTCTACCATGCTGCATGAGGACAAAACCTAAACCTACTTTAGATGCTTCACAATATACTACGAATCCATCAGAATAGTCGAGAAGTGCTAAAACTGGAGCTGAGGTGAGTCGAGTTTTCAAATCCTAAAAACGCTTCTCGAAAGGTTCTGTCTACTGAAACTTGACCTTTTTCCGAGTCAATCTGGACATAGGAGATTCAATAGAAGAAAATCCCTTGACAAACCATCGGTAATAGCTAACCAAGCCCAAGAAACTCCTGATATCTGATAAAGAGATAGGGCAAGGCTAGTTCCTTACCACTTTGATTTTATGAAGATCTACTCTAATGCTATTACTGGAAACAATGTGGCCAAGGAATGCTATTGATCTGAAGAAAAATTATGAGATGGTCTGAATGATCACACTTTGTGCGAGAATAGACCAGAATATCATCTATAAAGACTATGACGAATGTGTCCAAGTACTGCTTGAACACCCAGTTCATCAAGTCTATGAAATCTGCAGGGGAATTGGTAAGACCAAAGGACATGACTAGAAATTCAAAGTGACCATACCGAGTACAAAAAGCTATCTTTGAAATGTCACATTCTCTAACTCTGAGCTGATGATATCCTGATCTGAGGTCTATCTTGGAGAAATAACTGGCACCCTGAAGTTGTTCAAACAAGTCATCTATCCTTGGCAGCGGATACCTGTTCTTGATCGTGACTTTTTTAAGATGACGGTAATCAATACATATTCTGTGAGAACTGTCCTTCTTGCATATGAATAAGACTGGCGCACCCCATGGGGATATACTGGGCCTAATGAATCCCTTGTCTAAGAGATCCTTCAACTGATCTTTTAGTTCCTTGAGTTTTACTGGTGCCATTCTGTATGGCAGAATAGAAATAGGCTGAGTATCTGGGAGAAGGTCTATGTCAAAGTCTATTTCCCTTTCGGGAGGAATGCCTAGAAAATCTTTAGGAAAGACGTCTAAATATTCATTAACCACTGGGACTAATTTGAGACTGGGAGATTTGGAACTAGAATCCTTAATATGCACGAGATGATACACACACCCCTTAGAAATTATTTTCCTTGCCCGAAGGTAGAAAACAAGCTGACCCCTGAAAGATGAAGTGCTACCCTTCCACTCTAGGACGGGCTCATTCAGGAACTAAAACTGAACTATCCTTTTTCTATAGTCGAGTATTACATAGCAGGAATGAAGCCAATCCATGATGAGAATGACATCAAAATCAGTCATCTGTAACTCGAATAAATCTACTGATGTGGATTTCTGAAATATCATAACTGAGCAGTTCCTGTATACCCACCAAGCTATGATGGTTTTACCCACTGGGGTGGAGATTGAAAAGGGCTCTGCTAAAATTTCAGGACTGATTTTGAAATCGCCTAGTATGTATAGTATGGCAAAAGACAAGGATACACCTCGGTCTAGCAAAGCATAAATATAACCATAGAAAATCTATAATATACTAGTAATGACATCAAGAGAATTTTCCTGATCCTATCGGGTCTGATGAGCATAGATTCTATTAGGGCGTTGACTACTAGTAGCATTAGAAGTGGCACCCTGCTGGTCTGGGCGATCGGACTGGGCTGTGGAATGATTCTGCTGACCTTGAGGGCCTGGATAAGGACACTCCCTAATCCTGTGTCTTGGATTACCATAACCAAAACAGACATCACTACTGGCTCTGCAAATACCCTTGTGGTTCTTACCACAAGTCTGACAAAGGGGGTTTGTTTGGGCACTGCTAACATTGCCCTGAGATTTAGAGCCTGGTGCTTTATCTCTGTTGCCATCCCTGAACATTGGTACTGGGGCACTAGAGGAGGAAGGGTTTGGAACTACTGAATTAGGATGTAATAGTGAACGATTTCCTCCTTCTAATTTGGGCTGAGCAAAACTAAAACTGCCTGCTCTTTCTCTCTTGTTTTGCCTCTCCTTAGTCTTAACCTTCCGCTCCTCTATCTGTTGAGCGTGGGTCATGAGCCTGACTAAAGTCATATCACTATTCAGTATCACAGACCTATACTCATTTACCATGCTATCATTCACCCCTGATACAAACTTGCTCATCTTAGCCCTGTTGTCTGCAACCACATGAGGGGCATATCTGGCTAGCTAAGTAAATCTAAGAGAATACTCTCCAACTGTCATATTTCCCTTCTTGAGATTAATGAACTTAAGAACTTTGGCCTCTCTCAGCTCTTGGGGAAAGAATCTGTCTAAGAAAGCCGTGATAAATTTTTCCCACTCAATAGGACCTGCATCCCCTAACCTTTCTTCTAACCACTTCTTGTACCAAGTGTGAGCGACATCCTGCAATAGGTATGCGGCTAACTCAGCACTCTAAGAAGAATTGAATCCCATTATATCAATGACCTTCTGGACTTGGTCAATGAATTCTTGAGGATCCTCATCTAGCTTAGACCCAAAGAAGGATGAACGGTTCATTTAGGTGAAGTCCTAAATCCTAGCTGCTGCTGAATTAGCCACTGGGTTGGTGGGAACGACTGCTGGTCATTTATTCTAGGCAGCTACAGACTGAGCAAGAGCAGTAAATGCGGTCCTGAACTCCATATGAGAAACATGTTCACCCAAAGGATCTTTGGGCTGAGGAACTGGCTGATTTCTTCTCTTTGGAAGCATGTCTCTGAAATAAGAGAAGAGCGGATTAGACTAAGAGACTGACTTAAAATTATACTTACTAGCACGAAATAAATACTGAAGAAATGGAAATATTCCTAAAATATCTCATAGCATCCTGTACATAAATGTGGCGCGCAACACACCCATGTACAAGACTCTAATAGATGTGGCTTTTAGACTTCCTAGGACTCTATTGAACCTATCTCTGATACCAAGTTTGTAACGCCCCAATTTTCTGTACCAGAATGCTACACGGCTCTTATGACCCTAAGGGACCACAAGCTAACCCATGACTGATATCTGTACCTGTATACTGCAATTCATGACATAATAATGCGGAAAATATGCACAAAGTCCATAAGGTTCAACTGAAATAATATAACATCCATATGGGCAAAAAATACCCAAAACAACTAAAAAATAAATCTGAAAGATAAATCTGAACGTAAATTCAAAAGCCTCTAAGTACTGTCTGAGATAAGAAGTTGAAGGAATATGTCTCCAACTAACTCCGTAAAACTGAACTGAAGAAATAAATGAATAAATCAAATAATGTCGTCCTAGAAGGAAGAGGACTCACTGCAACTCTGTATGCTGAATGTGACTACTACTGCTGGTATGGGACTCGTGCCACTGAACCTATGGTGTAACATGAAAAGAAAGCTCCATAGCGCAAATGCGTCAGTACAACTGGAGTCCTGAGTATACGAGCGAGGTAGGCTAATGCGAAGGGTTTACATGCATGAATAATACTACTGACTGACTGATATGAACGTAAAAGTACAAACATACATACATAGTAACTAAGTTCGTGAGTACGAAATGGCTAAATCTGTATGCTAACACATGGCTGGAACCGTAGTTCTAATAATATGGATGACTATATCTGACAGCCCTAAATCTGGTTGAACTCTCTGAGTTTCGTGCTATAACTAAATTTAATCGTATTTAATAGTCCTGGTATACTGATATCTGAAGAACAGTCTGAGTTCTTTTACTGAGACTAATACTGAAATAGTGGGAGGTAGTTGTTTAACTGACATGCCCCATGTATACCATTATGGCTATGCTGGGGTCCAATCTCTGCCCCGACTGGAGGGGTGTCAATACCGCGCCACTGGTAAGGACAGTTATGAGTAACCCTTATCTGGCAGGTACTCAAAGTGACAACAGTGGGACCCTAAACTGACAGGTTAAGCCACCTCATCAACCCTAATCTAACAGGCTAAGATGTCTCAACCTACGCTGGCTACGTAGTTATTGAACACAAGGATGACTACTAAGAAACATACCCTAAACTGGTAGGTGAGTCCCCATCCTTGGGTTTACTCAGTGCTAACTTCTACACCTATCTAAAGAGAGTAAACATGATTCAAATGACTGTACATAGACAGATTAACTGACTTCCGTTGACTGATGGAGTAGTACAATTATCTTAGAGTTAACTGAGATCATGAGATTTCTGAGGTTTCCTGAGTCACATGACTAACTGAGTTCTATAGATTATAGCATGCCTGAGATTATCGTGGCAACATGACATGGCTCTAGGCACACAACTATGTTTTTCGGGTACAAATACCCCCAGGACTCGATAGAAGGAAACTGAGAAACATGACATGTCTTGATCACAAGATTTGATTCCATAATTCATAATATCATAAGTAGGGGATATCATATTTCATATAGTTATTCAACATCTTAAACATTGTAGGGAATGCATGGATATATTTCGTGTACATATTGTATATCTCTATTATCTTGCATGCTTTATACCACCACAATAGCAATACATGAAAAACATGGAATTCGTATTGAAGTATATAGCTAACATGAACTTGTCGTTTAGACATCATAGAACCATACAAACATGAATTTCTAGCATCCTAAGCATTTTATCAAACACCTTGCATGCATTCTTTAAGGCATAGGTGGGTTTCATACTTGCACCATATTAAACCACCTAAAGTTCATTGTTTTCAATTAACAAACATATATATTCTATGAAAAAACCTTTAGACATCACATTGAAACTTAAACAACAATCGCCAACATGTACATACTTATATCACCACAAAAAGTTTACAAAATAATATTTAAAACATGGTTTTTGAGCTGTATGAACGGATTGGATCCATAGATGAACACTACGCATACCTTAGTGATTGAATCTTGAAAGAGATCTAATGTTTCTGAAGGTTCTTTAAGAATTCCTTACGCTTGCTCTTGAGAAGATGATCTTGAGAGAAAAGCCTAATCTTATGGTTGAGAGTGTAAGAGAGGGTTTTTAAGATGCTTAACTGAAGAAAAAATGGAAAAAATTACACCTCTTTAGGGTTATAAGTCGTGGAAGGTAAAGCAAAAGACCAAAATACCCTTATGAAATAAATTCCCAGTTGCTGAAAATCATAGCTGATGACATTTGTGACAAGGCATCAAAAATGTGGTAAGCCATCAAAAATGTCATCACACAGGAGCTGGAATTGATGGTTTTTGCCTAAGTCTGACGACATTTATGACAAGGCGACACAAATATGGTAAGCTACCACAAATGTCATAACTTAGGAGTTGGTTTTTGCCTAAGGATGATGACATTTGTGACAAGGCATCATAGATATGGTAAGCTACCACTAATATCGTCACTTAGGAGCTGGTTTCTGGCTTAGGCTGACGACCTTTGTGATAGGGTATCACAAATATGGTAAGCTACCACGAATGTCGTCAGTTACGAGCTGGTTTCTACCTAAGGCTGACGACCTTCGTGATAGGGCATCACAAATGTGGTAAGCTGCCATGAATGTCGTCACACTGTTTCCAGCCTGACATGCTAGAGTAAAATAGGAATAACTCTTTGCTCTGATATCGGATTAAGGCTAAATTGGTATCGTCGGAAATATAATTAAATTATCTATCTTTTTATAGGCCACGAGCTAAAAAATTCCAAGTATAATGAGAGATATACTCATTTGAATTTGAATATGGAAATATCTTTCTCAAGAATTCAATCGGTGAGGAATGTTTTGATTCGTTTGATAGATGGGAGTTATTTGAAGCCTTAATGTACATCTAACCTACTCATAAAACTATATAATAAACATGATGTACTATGAATGAGCTTGGTGCCTGGCTCTAATATTGGTTTGGATTTTTCGAGGTATTACATATACAAGCCTCAAGTGGAAGATTTTGATTGAGCTAGAACATGGCATGACTGACAGAGATTTTCAAAATTCTTTTGCACAAGTTTTTGAAACTAAGTTTTCAAAATCAAGACTATTTTTGAAAATTATGCACATCTTTTTACTTAGTTTCTTCTTAGACATCCATTGAAACTGAGAGTCAACGTAGAAGTAAAACTATGACGGAGCACCTAAATATTGGCAAGGAGCAAACCAAAGATCAAAGAAGGTCAGCGCGGAGTAGTTTCACCCAAAACTAACTATTTTTCTGTGGATGCAGGGATTAATACACAAAACTAGGGTTCTTCTTCAAAAATCCCAAGTGAATTTGGAACTGCACCAAGCATATATTGCTTAAGAATGGTATTTTTGGGTATCCTCAAAGATGGGTTCAACACCCATCCATATAGGACCTTTTTGAATTGTGTAACTCATTTCAAGAGATTGTGAATGACAAACAAAGGCACCTAATCTTCTTTATGAATATTTTATTTAGAATTTTTCTAAAAAAATAGTCGCTAGCAAAAGCAACTTTATGTCTACTAAATACTTACTTTGAGCGCAGGTGCATTCAAAGGAGTCTGCACAATAAATACAACAATCAAAAGGATTACTCAATAGGAGAAAGAGCAGAAAATCATCCTCAAAATTTGCCTTGAAGCGAAGCAAACAATATTTGAGTAATCCCCATAAAAGGATTTTACCCCATTTACTTGCACCCAATGGATCTGCTATTTAATTATTTCTTAAAAAAGATAGGATTAATAGCGGACTAAGTCATTCAGATTACCATGCCGAGTATTTGTCACTTAAACTATCATACAACTTTCTGTGTCACCAGTGAGAGCGAAATTGTGTCTACTAACTATCTACCTTGAGTATAGGGTCATGTAGAAAGCAAAAAACATAGACAAAAAGACTCAGGAGAAACTATTTTCAAATTGCTGAGAGGGCCATTTCATTTCATTGCCTGAGGTCCATGCCAAGAGGGCAATTTCATGCTATTCTCAAGAGGGCCATTTTATTTCATTCTGTTGCCGAGAGGGCTATTTTATATAATCTCATTATCGAGAGGGCCATTTCATGCCATTGCCAAGAAGGCTATTTTATTTCATCTCATCGCTAAGAGGGCCATCATACTATTCAAGTAAGTTCTATAATTTCTCACCCTACAAGACGATAAGGTTTGGCCTTGGAAGATGCTTTGGAGCACCAACATTTATTGACCACATGAAGCTAACATAATCTGGCATCAACGATATCTCAAAAAATTATTATTAGTTTAGCCAGTCTATTAGATTTAGTCATAGTTAAAATCAAATTGGACACAATTGCAATAGAATTAACTAATTGATTTTTAATTTGGCCAAAACTTAATTCTAATCTAGTTGGTTATATTTTAAATAACCTCCAAAAATGACCTAAATCTACCCAACCCATTCCCTAACAACATCAGCAACCCAATAACAAATAGCACCAGCCCTTGACCCGACCCAATCTCTTTTCCCCTTTCCCTTTACCTATCAGCCAATATCGATAACAAAATAACAACAACAATATCGAACAAATCTGAGAAACAAATGCATACAACAACTTCAATATAACATACATTAATAGCCCACAAATAGACCCAATTAAGTTAATAAACCATCGAACAACTTAACAACTAAAACCCGATGAACTGACACCTACAACCCATTCCAGTGAAAGAAACGAAACCGCGATGTGGATCATCTCAATTCATCCCTCAAAGTTCTATCTATTTCAATTCAAAATTCTTAAATCAGTACGAATTCATATGATTCTTACAACCTCAGTCTTATCCTCAATTTAAATTCTTGAAAAGGCCCTCAAAACCATTAATCCCACATCGATAAAATATGACATTGATCCCCAAAATTGCTTCTATATATACTCTACTATTTTCATTGAAAAAAGAAAAGACTATTTAAGAGTAAAAACCCCAAAGAAAGGGATTTTGCTCAAGTTTCTAGGCTAAAATCTATTTAAGACTCCTTGAGCTTTGAATTTTTGCTAAGAAACAAATGACCCTTTTTGATAGTGGTGGGAATTCTGACAAACTTGAAATCCCGATTTGCTGCCCCTAAAAAGGTAAACTTCTTGCCTTTTTCCCTTTTTTGCGTGATTCTGTCTCATCGAATTTATGATAATTGTATTTTATTTCCTTTTTACTGGTAGGACTATTTGCCGTAGATAGATTTGAACGTAATAGGGTTTTAAAATATTGAGTTAACGTTGTTGTTCTAGTTATATGATTTGTCGTTTGCAATATTTTTCCCATTGAATCTACTGATGAATCTAAAATGTTATTTTTAGTCCTTTTTAATCCATTGTTTCACTTTAGTGCAATGTTGTCTCTTTTTTTTTTATTCTTTATTGTTGCTTGTTTTGGGTTGGGTTAACTATTCAGGCTCATTTTAGTCCATTTCAGCCATGAGTTTGTTTACTTTGGGCTCAAATGTTTATTGTGATTTAGATTTAAAGTTTTGGATTTTATTTTAAATCTTAATTGATTATTTTAACTTGAGTTATTATCGTAGCTTATAATATTGTAAATGAGACTACTCTTAAAGTTTTCTTTGACGTACAATGTTCAAAAGAGTAGGGAGAATATCAATATTGTGTACAAATAATCTTGGGACCCTGCTATTTTGATTTATGGTTCATTCAAACTTGTGAAAAAGAAGGGTAGGATGGACATAAGTGTTTGATACTTGTCTATGGCTTATGTTTTTTCCCTTTGATTCCATTTTATTCAAACTTTAAAATTGCATCCAATCACTTTCTCTTAAAAAATCAATCTTGTACTCCTCGTTGGCCTACTGTTAATAGCTATTATTGGTATGTCTTTGTTATTTGTTTAGAGAGGTGAAATTCAAGTTCCTTTTAATGCATAATACCTAACAAAACCAATAGTTAACTTTAAAATTTTTTAACTTTGATTAATGATCGATATTTTTCTCAAGCAATTGGATTTCTTGATATCTTAATTCTTTTTTTAGACCATGTCTTGCATCTGAGTGTTTCTCCATATTATTGAATTTGTTTGCTTTGAAAAAAAAGTATGTGTGGGTGTTTAAACCTTGACATAGCTCGGGTATGGCTTAATGTGACTTACTGATTCTTATTATTTAAACTTGATTCATAATGTTTATTTGGTCTCATGTGCTCAACCTTCACTTGTTGACATACCATACACTTAGCCACATAGTTAGACACATCCCTCTTCATATTATTCCACCAATAGAACTCCTTAAGGTCATGATAAATCTTCATGGAACTAGGATGAATAGCATAAAGAGCTATATGTGTTTCAGCCAAAATCCTTTCTCTCAATCCATCGACATCGGGAACACATAATCGGCCTTGGTACCTCAAGATACCATCATCACCTATCTCATAGTTAATAACCTTTTGCTGACCCATATTTCTCTTAATCTTTATCAAATTAGGATCCAACATTTGCTTTTCCTTTATCCTAACAACAAGAGACAACTGCGTTACCTGATGTACAAATACACCACCATCCTCAGAGTTCATGAGACGAACTCCAAGACTAGCCAAATAGTGAATATCCTTCACCAACTCCCACTTTTCCTCATCTACATAAGCTAAACTCCCTATGGACAACCTGCTAAGAGCATCAACAACTATGTTAGCTTTTCCTGGATGGTAGTGAAGACTCATATTATAGTCTTTCAGCAACCTAATCCACCTTTTTTTCCTGAGATTTAACTCGTTCTTAGTAAACACATACTGTAGGAACTTATGATCAGAAAATATATCAACATGAACCCCATAGAGATAGTGACCCCAAATCTTAAACGCAAATACCGCCGCTAATAACTCCAAATCATGGGTAGGGTAGTTACTCTCATGAGCTTTTAATTACCTAGAAGCATAGGCCACTATCCTACCGTGCTATATAAATAGACAACCAAGCCCAAAACAAGAGGTATCACAACACACTAAAAAACCCTTATTCCCTCGAGCAGGGTTAAAACTGGAGCTGAAGTCAACTTATCCTTCAAATTTTCAAAACTACCATCACATGCATTCGACCATAAGAACTTGACCTTCTTCTAGGTCAGCTTAGTCAATGG
The DNA here is from genome assembly GCF_002878395.1 of Capsicum annuum. Lineage (NCBI taxonomy): Eukaryota > Viridiplantae > Streptophyta > Magnoliopsida > Solanales > Solanaceae > Capsicum > Capsicum annuum. The sequence continues at coordinate 103,137,899 of NC_061116.1, read as the reverse complement.
GCCAGCTATAGTCGAAAAACATCCCACAAACATCCTTTCGTAATCGAATAAACCCAAAAAGCTCCAAATATCGATTGGAGTTAAAGGTCTAGGCCACTTCTTAACTACTGCAACCTTTTTTGGATCTACCATTATCCCCCACTAGAGATAACATGAGTAGGAAAAGTCAACACCTTCAACCAAACTCACATTTAGAGAAATTGGCATACAAACGTTGATCATTTAAGGTATGTAACACAACACGAATGTGATCAACATGATTCACCTCACTCTTAGAGTAGACCAAGATGTTACTAATAAAGACAATGACAAATAAGTCCAAAAACTAATAGAAGACCCTATTTATCAAATCCATGAATGCCGCTGGGGTATTGGTCAACCTAAAAGACATAACCAAAAACTCATAGTGACCATACCGGGTCCTGAAGGCATTCTTAGGGACATACACTTCCCTAATCTTAAGCTAATGATAACCCAACCTAAGATAAATCTTAGAGAAATACTTCGCACCTATAAGTTTATCAAACAAGTAATCGATCCTAGGAAGAGGATATTTATTCTTTATAGTCAACTTATTTAGATGACTATAATCAATACATATCCGAAGGGTACCATCCATCTTATGCACGAATAACTCATGGGAACCCCAAGGAGACACACTAGGATGAATAAACTCTTTATCTAAGAGATCCTTTAATTGCTCCTTAAGCTCTTTTAACTCAACCAAAGCCTTTCTCTATCAGGAGGAACACCAGGAAGATAATCAGGGAAAACCTCGTGAAACTCATTTACCACAGGAACGTATTCTAGAGAAGGACTTTCTGAGTTAGAATCTTTAACCCGGATCGAATGATACAAACACCTTTTGGAAATCAACTTTCGGGCTCTAAGATATGCGATAAACCTTCCCTTAGGAACTAAAGAACCCCCTTTCTATATAATGAATGACTCATTAGGGAATTTAAACATGACTTTACGGGTCCTACAATCTAAGAAAGCATAACATGAATGCAACCAATCTATCCCTAATATAAAATCAAAGTTAACCATATCAAACTTTATCAAATCCATAAGAGTTTCTCAACTACTAACAGATACCACACATACTCTATAGACCCTTTTAACAATCACAGATTCACTAACTGAGGTAGATATAAAAAAAAGATTAGAAATAAACTCAGGACCAAAGCCAAAATACACAGCCACAAATAGGGTAACACAAGAAAGAGTGGACCCTATATCAAGTAAACAATACACATCACGGGAGAAAAGTTTCAACATACCCATAATGACATTAGGAGATGCCTCAGAATTCTAGTGAGACGCAAGAACAGATAATCAATTCTGGCTAGTACCGGTACCAAAAGCAAAAATAGATGTAGAAGCAGAACCCTTGGTACAGGAGCAGATAAAGGGTAACCGGGACCTTTTTAACCCCAGAAGCTATTATAATATAACAGTCATGCTGTATGTGACCAATCTGACCATAATAAAAACATCTATTCTTCCCTTCCTCATAAAACCCATGATGCGACTGCCATAAAATTTACAAGGAGGGTAGGATTGAGCCGACTGAGCCCCACTAGCCTGAGATTGGGCACCTTGTGCTAGAGACCCACCATCATGCTAAGACCAATGGTTAACCAATGACTTTGGGTAAGAAGAACTAGCTATAGAGAAATAACAAGAACTCCCCTACTTCTTCTTTATCCACTTACCACTATCTCTACTTCTCTTCTCATAAGGCTTAAATTTTTTACCCTGCCTCTCACAAAACTCTGCCTGCTTCTTTCACTCTCCTTTATTTTCTACATATACACCACCAACCTAATGATGTCTATGTTCTTGATCAACAAATCAGCCTTACTCTCAAGGATTAACTCATGAGAAGCAAACTTATGCATTCTAGACCTCATGCTAGAGACCAACTCAGGAGCATACCTAGAAATCTGATAAAATTTCATGGCATACTCTTTGATAGACATCCTACCTTACCTCAGATTCACAAACTCTTCCATTTTTTCCTTTCTTAACTACTGAGGAAAGAAGCAATCCGAAAATACACTAGAGAAGTATTCCCATAAGGCAAAACCAATATACTATCCCCTCAACTATTCCCACTTTTTGTACCACTGTTATGCCATATCTTTTAATTGGTAGGTGGAAAACTTAACACCTTCTACCTTTGAAGCATGCATAATTTCAAAGATCTTATCCATTTTATCAATGAAACTTTATGGATCCCCCTCAACCTTTATATTAGCAAACATAGAAGGATACAACCTCATAAATTGGCCAACCCTTATAGCCCCAAAAGATAAAATAACAGGAACACCATGCTCAGACTGAGAAGCTACTAACTAGATCAACAGGTTAATAGAGCTATGGAACTCAACATTAGTAGCCTCCTTTGAGGCAACTAAGTATAAGTATTGCCCTTAGGAGTAGGATTAGTGGGGATAGGTAGAACCCTATAAGGACAGTCAGATGCAGTGGCCCTGAACCAGGTATGGAATCCAGAGATTGAGCATGTTCCATCAATATTGTCCTCAGTTAGGACAGAGGTATTTGCATAAACATCAGATCTTCTTGGAGGCATAATTTGAAAGACAAGCAAATAGAAATCGAAAGAGTCTAAGACCTTAGACTCTATAGATCAAAATAAGATAACAAGAAAGTGAAACATTCCTAAATGTCTCATAGACTCTTTCTTATAAGTATGGAGTGCTACACACCTATAAAAGAGACTCTACTTGACATGACTTTGTGGACGCCCAACTGACCATGAACCTAGGCTTTAATACTAACTTGACATGATCCAAACTAGGGCCTTGTTATAATGGGCATCTTACGCTCAACAAGGATAGGGGATCACCCCACTACCCGATCTAACCAACAACCATATACCCTAAGTTGGATGAATTTGAACATATTCCAAGATAAGGTGATTAGCAACATAGAGACTTTAGGATGGGTCTAAGACCATGAACAACCCAAATAAGTCTAATCGTCCAATGCCCAACCAATAACCATAACAAAACCACAATAATAAATAAGTCCATATCCATACCATAATGTACCAAAGTCCACAGTTTGTCCATACGAAGCCTATAAAATAAATCGAAGAATATCTAGTTGGGACATGCCCCCAACCAGTGTCTAAGTCTAAATAAATAAAGACATAAGAAAACTAAAAGCAATAAATGAAGCCTTCCAAAGTATGGAAGCTCACCACTTCAACTCAACACAAGCTATTTCCGAGTCCAATCACTGAGTAGGAGGTGTAAAAATATGACCAACACCTGCATCGCATAGGGATACAACATTGAAGATGGTTAGCGGTTGGAGCACTAACATATAACTCAAGGATAAGGATAAAATAATGCCAAAAGTTCAAATCCAATCAACCAATGCATATAGCTAATGCAATATATATATATATATATATATACACATATATACCATATCAGGGAAGGGAACAAGATTAGCATGAGCTTTGAAAACATTAATCTGGATTATGTAGCATAGCCATCATAAAACAAGGGACCCACGAGCTATATAGACCTAGCTCTCCCCTAGCTGGAAGGGCTTTAGTGCATGCAACCTCACGAACCAGAGAATATCCAAAAATATATATGCCTGTATGGAGGACTCGAACTTCCCAAAATAATCAAGGTGACCTAAGTACAAATACATGTATTATAGGGGACACGAACCTCCCATTGACATATTCATTCGAGGGACTCAAACCACTCGATCACAAAGACACCCATATAAGCTACCGTGGTTTCTAGTGTTAGTCCTTCGAACTTCACTTTCATGGATCGACTACACATCCAGCTTTTAAAGACTAATTTAAAACCATCATTTCACATATACTATCATTAATCCAATTACTTACCAAAGATACTTCGTTGGTATAGTCATACCAATACCACTTGCAAGCGTACCACATGCCATTACCATTATCAATCAACCAATCATTTATTTGACTTTGGGACTTGAACACATTGTCCAATAAATACCTTAATTCAATTCAAAGTTTAGGGACTCAAACCTATTATCTAGTAAATACATAAATCAATTTAATGTTTAGGGACTCAAACCCTTTTTAGCTAATTAAACCAGCATGGTTGCCATTTAAATCATTACATGGCCAACAAAGCCTTTACAATATTATTTACCAACCATGCATATTTATTAGACTAATTCCTTAGATCAAAACACCATTAATATGTGACTAGTTTATTCTCTTAGGCATTTATACAAACACTTTGAGGGCATACCATTAACAAGACCAAAACCAAAGTAAAAACCTTCAATTTTAAGGCTAACCATAACCCAATTGTTAAACCACAATGACCCAACACACACATGTGTAAACCATTACCAAAATATGTATAAACATAATTTAAACCAAGAGTAAAGAATAATCAACAATATGTATCAGAACCCTCAACACTGGTTATCAAAACCATCATTTATGAATTATAATCAATGTTTAAAACACATGATATTTAAGAACTAATAATGAGGGTGGAGTCACATGTATTAGAAATATCTACAATACCCTTAGCATAAAAGTTGCAAACATGATCAATAGAGGGTACAACAACACCACCTAAACCGTACCCCAACATACGAGTGGTACCCGCTATTCATACCCTAGTTATTAACTTGGACACCAATATTGTCCAATATACGAGTTCCTAGATCAAATAGTATCCAATGATACGATTGGTACCCCCTTAAATTGTACCTAAGGCAGAATCCTCTAGGCTAGACAGAGGACGTCATATTATTTAGTACTATAACCCTCGTACCCTAGCATACAAATAGTATGATGTCCACTCACACCTTGGACAGAATACAACCCAAACCAAACTGATCATTATAGGAGTTCAGGACCTTAAACCATACCCACATCATACAACAAGTACCCACAAGTCGTATAATGTCTAGTAAGCTTAAAATCTAGAATTTTCTATGGGTCAAAACTATGGTGTTTCACCCTTCTTTTCTGAAAACCTATTTTAGAGGTCCGTATTTACACTGACCCTAGAAATAGGAAATATGGGTATCATTGGATTTCTTTTAATGCGTAGATTTTATATTTGTGTATTCTAGTTGATTCTAGGTCTATTTGTGAGGTGAAGGCTCACCATTAAAGGCTTTTTTGCTCTAATTTTTTACATTTGAGGTAGGTTGTGGATTAACTTTCTTTAGAGTGGGATAGGTAGTTAATATGTATATAAAATCACGCTAAGAGTATGGAAATCAATCATAAAATTGGCTATATTTTTGTGTTGTGACTGTGGGGCCTATATTATTGTGAATAAGTAGTTTTGAGATATTATTTTTTATGTGTGACCATGTGGCATCTTATATGACATTGTTGGTTTTGTGTATGTACATTTTATTGTATCTTTTCTAAGGAAAAAGCCTAAATTAGATTTGAAGTGGTATTAGTGACATATTATTGTGTATTTTATTTTTCTGGCATATGAATTACATTTAGATTCATAGATGGTTGGATCATTGAGTTGATTCTGGCTGACATAGTTAGTATATTGGTTTCATTTAGAAATTTACATTTTGGTTGGTTGTGAGCATTACATCCTTATGTCATAGATATTCATGAAACATTGGTACCACTATTTAAATACTGCAAACATTGGATTTTTCTTACAAAAATATGACATCTTTAAAAACACTCTACCGATGGACATAGTGAAGAGGAGTTATGGATATTGGTAGGATAGTGGATATTGGATTGTATATGGGATGCGAACCCCCCATGGGTCCTTCCTAGAAGCACAACTCGATAGGTGTATACGGAGGCTGTGTGATAACCTCAAGCATCACACTATCACCATTATCATCATAATCATCATCTTCATTGCATTTAATATATATTTTGGTCATTCTATGTTGTATTATTGTCCTTGATGTGATATTTTTCTATTTGTATATCTTTCTTATACTTGTATTTGGCATACATTTATATTTTTTTATCTTTCTAGTGTTTGTGTATGGTATGTATGTATATTATAGAGCTATTAGTGAAGACGGTGTGGGAATCTTTTTGAGATATTTTCTAATTGTAGGTGACGTGCCCATAGTATGTATTTATATGCTTTATTTGATCAGTCAGCCCATGATACCTACTGTGTACAAGTGGACCGTACTCACCCTACTGTACCTTTTTTGTGCAGATCCAGGTACAAATGTGTTGTTTGGTAGCTGATTTGGGCTGTATCTGGAGTGTATTAGAGGTAGCAGAATAATCTATGCTTCTGAGTTATTCTACTACCTCTTCCTATCTATTTCATGTCTTCTTATGTATTTTGAGATAAATTTTGATTTTTTTTGGACTTTCATTATATTTTGACATTTGAGATGTATTTAGTGGTTCTTACGCTGTGACACCAAATTTAGGGATATTGTATGGTATCATTGGTTCTGTATTCCACATTTACTATGTATGTGTGGTTCAACTCAATTCTAGGAGTCTTGCCTTAGGTTTTTGATAATGATTTGTCATTTCATATTAGTTTGCGTGATAGGCTTACTTGTCAAGGCCTGCCCGACAAGTGTGATTATGACCCTTAGTTTTTGGGTCGTGATAGACTCATAGAGCTACATTGTATATGAAAACCACCTTTAAATAATTTCTGAGTTTTCTCAAGTAATTTTTTGAATTCACAACTTAAGTCTAGTGATACTCTATTTTTTCATCATGTTTACACACTTCATGAGAATTTTATCTTTTAATTTAATTCCTTTAGAGGGTTTTCTAACACAGAGAATATAACTTCAATTCCTCTCAAGTACGATTATTCCATGATTGCCCAATGCCATATCTTCAACTTGAGATGTCGAATGACGAACAAGACTCACCTATTAGGGTCCTTAGATTGATAGTCCACTCTCTGGTAATTGATGCCTTCCTGCTTGATAGAGCGCCACCTGACAAGTCCTCCATCTAACCAAATGGTCGACAAAAGAAGAAATTGATATTCTCAACTTGATCAAGGTTATAACACCATTGATTTTCTGCTGAAATCATCTACATATAACAGGGAATCTACTGCTACTTATCCTAAAGGCTCATGCATAGGTCCTGCCATGTGGAATTATCATCAACCAGGATTTGGTGAGTTTTGTTAGACAAATTAATATTAGGAATCGATAGATAATGTCCTCATCCATAACAAGGTGGTGCTAGAATATACTAATTTTATGATGCTATTTTAGCCTCTTTTTGTATGTAAAAGATCAATGAGAATGTTTTAAGGCCTTTTTGAACTTTAGCATTCCTCGACTAACAAAATGTGTGTCTACATTGGTAATATTTCTATTTCATTATGGGATGTGTGTATGATTGTGAACCTTCTACTATGCGAAGCTTTCTACGATAAAGTTGTCCCTTTAGCCCAATAATTGACACGAGCAGATCATTAGGGAAAGTGACTTTTGCCTAAAATTTGTGCCTACTTATATTTAGCATTTTATTGGTATTTAGATAGGGGATCTTAGAAGGTATCTATTTGTGATTGGGTAAATTTCTAGTTTAGATCTTCTACCACAAGAGTCTAAATAGTAAGCTAAACAAAGGTCAAGTCATAATCATAATGGCTATATCAATATGTTATTTTTATCGCAAACTAAAGAAGAGAATTCTCCTTTCATTGAGTTAGACGTGGAAGGGTCTCTTAGAGATGAGATGAACTTGGATGACTTTCTCGATTTCTAGATTTGTAAGTTTATTCTTCCAACTAAAAAGCTTTACAACATCCATCCTAGCATCTTTAAGATTGCAAGTCTAATTGCTCATGGGGAGAGGTTTGCACTAGCAATCCTTATTTAGGAGAGTATCTATAGAGGCTTTAACCCATCGGCAAACTTAGGCCAAACGACATAATTTTTCCCATACACTATGCCTATAGATGGATTGGTAAGTATTTTTATACTTACTATCAATCATGTCACTATAATAAACCTTGTATATTTGTAAGATCATAAGAGAGAGGAAGGATAAATACTTTTACCTTTTAGGTGCACAATAAATTTTTCAGGGTGTGGATATCTGCAGTATGCTTCCCTTGGCCATGATATATCAAAAATATTTGTCTATAGCATATGATACTTTTAAGTGCGATGACCACCTTGTTATAGAGCCTTACAGTCCCTATAAATTTAGTTGGTAGTTTGGATTCAGTCAAGACTTCCTTTGTAACCTTGTCAAATGACAATATGGTGGCACACTACAGGGACTAGTACACTTTTAGGATACCTACACCCGCCTTCGTAGTTCTTCAATTGTTAGCATACTGCCATATCATGATAGGCCTTTGATGGCCCTTAGGCATTCAAATTGGTGGTCAACTGTTCAAACAAACCTTGTTGGATAGCACAAAATTGTATTAATGTGTTCAAAATGTGATGACACTCATGCATCTGTCAAAGTTCACCAGTGTCAACCGCAAGATCAAACCATATCTTCATCATCTTCTTCCCTTCTTAAGTTAGAGAAAATCCCATTATCCTCTAAGTTTTTAACTTCAAAGGGTGTGTTAGTAAAAGATTGAAAAGGATCTAAGACTCCTTTATTGTCTTTAAAATTGAGTACCACTCCTTCTGTGGTGTCAGATAATACTTGCAAGAGAAAAGACCATCCTACTTTACCTAAGAATAATGGTGAACAAATACCAATGAAAGTACTTAGCAAATATAATAGATGAAAATGGTGACACCAGCTTCACGGAGGGTGATATAGATCGATACCAACATTAAAAATGCAAAAAAGGAAAACAAGCGATCAAAGTAGCAGATTTGCTGACATAGATGTTGTTACAATATAAAGTGAGACGTTTCTTGTTGATGATCTTAGCTTCACCATGTCTTTATGTGAACTCGAAAAACAGGTAAATTCATTTTCTTTCTTTTTCTTTTATGGCTCTTTTTTCAATGCCCTGTTAACTTTTTCTTTTTATTTATTTGAAGTTGGATCTCAAAGGCACATCTGTTGATCCTTTAGTGGTGTTTTTAACTATACTACAAGCCCGAGATGCATTGATACACCCTCTCCTCCTATTTTAGAAGTTTTTAAAAATAAAGCATCCATCAAGACCATAAAATTTAAGTCAACTAAAACTCCTGTATCTTTATCATGTTTTCCACAACTTGTTGCCCAAAATTTGAACCACAAGAGAATATATCTACTTTTAAAGTCTTATATTCTTAGATGTGGCATATATTACATGATTAAGTGACTATATTCTCTTTTAATTCTTCAGACTAGTTTTTGAAGTTAAAAAGGGTGTAAACCCATTTCTAAAAGAAGTCTAAAGAGACAAACACCATCAATATGTCTACTTTGAAATAATGTTAAAACTTTTTTCAAGACATATAAAGAGTACGATGCCATAAAATCATCTTGATCCCAGAATTTGTCTAAATAATGACATCAAAATTTCTCTCCAATGTGAAATAATGCCTTGTCAATGTAAAAGAGGAAAGCAGGAAGGCGATGGGGGTGCATAGGGGATATTCAAGAGAGCCATGCAAAGCTTGCTGATGAATTGAAGACATTGTTTACCAAGAGGTAGAAGTCCATTGTGCGTATAAAGGAACAAAAAGAATAGTTGTCCAAAAGTCGAGAGAAGATTATCATTTTTAAGGTGAGATTCATACAATTGGGGAGGAATGTCCACTATCCAAAGATGAACTAGAGAAATTTTCCAAATTAGAAGAGGCTGTTGAGATGAGTAGTCAACAAATCATAGGTTTCGGCCTTTTCCATAGTTTAGATATTTGCTTAGGATTTTTTTTACTTATTTTATTATTTGTGATTATGATGTCATGACATGTATTTTTTGGCACAATAAAAGTGATCCTTATCTTTCAATATAAATTTTCTACCCTGAAAAATAAATATATCCCTTTCTCTTTTTATTTTTGTTGACTTGAAAAAATTGATAAATCTGCCTCCAAATATTAATAAACATTGGACTTCGTTGAGATTATCTATACATCACCATTAGATGTGACTTGCATTTTCGTTTGAGTATTATCTCTTCGCTTTGCAGGCTTTTAGTGTGATACTCATAGCCAAGCTTTTGGTGCAAAAATCACCAGTCCCTTGTTCCTATGACCTTTGAACAACCAGTTCTACATATTATCAAATTTTTAACTCAAAATTCATTATCGATTTTGACTTAAATGAAAAAGGTATTAGTTTCACAACTTTATGCATCTGACCAAAACATCTTTATTTTGATATAGGAGCGTTCAAATGGCAACTTGGTTCTGTAGAAACTAAACTTCAAAGGTGAAGAAATACCCAAAAATAAAAGTCAACCTCCTTTTCAATTAACAGGAAATAATTTTTGAAGTTAGTAATGAATCTGTCCTATTTTTTTCTAAAATAATAGGATCGTGTAGCCCCACTAAAATACCCCCGTCTTAGTCTATGATCGTCTAAATGATGAGAGACATGATTCTCTGAAAACTTGTCTTCGAAAACTGTGACATATCCAAAAGTTATGGAAAAAATTTGATAAGAGATAATTTTCAAAGTAGGTTACAAATCTAGAATTTTGATCTTAGAATTTTGTGCAGTCTTGCAGCCCCCTCTCCCCGCCCCCTCCTCTTCCCAAAAAAAGAATTCATATTGATATTGTCATGGCATATTAACGAGCCTCTAATTTTATTGGAATAATCCAAGAACTACAATCTATACATAAAATAATGACTAGACGTTTTGTTAATTTTTACAACTATGTTGTCAAAGTCAACTCAGTTTGAAATTTGATGGTCTACATTGCAACTTTGAGCAATTGTGGTAGAAAATTCATAAGTTTACATAGAAGCATTTAAATAACAAGTTGCCTTTTTCTTTACAATGATGACTCCAAGAAATACAACACATGTAAGAATCACATTCAAAACTTTTACAAATTTGTATAGATATGTCGTCGAAGTCACCTCAATTCAAAATCTAATGATATAGTTTGCAACTTTGACCAATTGTGGTAGAAAATTCATAAGTTAATGTAGGATCCTTGAATCATGAGCCAATTTTTTCACTATGAAAAAGACTTTAAGAACTACAATATATGTAAAAATTACATGTCACGACCCCAAAACCAAGGTTTCATAATGGCACTTGTCACACCAAGCCTTGACAAGTAAGTCAATCACCAACACTGATATAAAATGAGAAATCAATATAGAAACCCAAGGCAAGACCCTTCGAATAGAGTCAAACCACACATGTATACAGTAAAAAAGTAAACATAATCAAGATACCGAACCAAATCTCAAAACCTAGTGTCATAGTGTAAGAACTACTAAATACACTTCGAATGCTAAAGATACAATAATAGTCCAAAAAGGATCAAACCTATCTTTGAATACTAAATAGGACATGAAATAGATAGAAAGAGGTAGTAGATCGACTCTGGAAGACTAGATCAACTGCTACCTCGAATATACTCTAGAGACCTCCTGAATTAGCTGTCGTATGGTGTACTTGAACTTGGATCTGCTCCAAAAGGGCGCAATAGGGGTGAGTACGGTCCACTTGTACTCAGTAGGTATCATAGGCCAACTAAGTAAAGTATAAAGTAAAGCATTAACACAAACTATGGGCACGTCACCTGCAATCAAAAAATGTACAAAACGGTAGTCTACACCATCTCTACTAACAATTTTACTATATACACATATACCAAATACAAATAGGGGAAAGAAGAGCAAATATATACACATGCACCAAATACAAGTATAAGTAGTTAGACAAATGGAAAGATATCAATTCACCAACAGGAATAAAATCATAGATTAAGCACGACATATGGAATGCAATGAAGATGAAGATGATAATGATGATGGTGATGCAAGAGGTCATTGCACAACCTCCATATACACTTACCAAGCTCATCTACGGACATAGGACCCATGAGAGATTCGTCAACCCAAACCTGCCGGACTCAACTACAGATATAGGACTCATGAGGGTTCGTTAACCTATATATAACTAATTTCCAATGCCAATATCCATGAGCCCTCTTTGGCCCATCCCTCAGAGAGGGTCTATAATAATGTCCCAAATCAATGTTTCCAATATTTTCATTAATTTCAGTATTTCCAGTGTTTCCACTATTTCCATAGTGGTACTACGATTTCATAAATGAATATGATATGACATAAGACACAAATCAGCATAACATACAATAACAAAAAGTGTATAAAGTATAAGATGCAATGAGAATGATGATGCAATGCTCTAAACTAACCAAAACATGAATAACTAATATCCAATTAATATACCAACCATGTGAGCAAAAAAATGCACCAAACATTCGTGATCCAATATAATCCATAACAATCAAGTAGAACATGTAAGAAAAGTGTCATTGATACCATATAATTCCCATAATCTAGGCTTTTCAGACCAAAAAGAGTGTAACCAAACATACATATATCAATACTAGGCCAACAATATCATATAAGACCCTACAAGGTCACATATAATAAGTAATGTCTCCAAACTACCAAGTATTATCCACATAGTTCCCCACATGGGTAGATGAATCACCTAAACACAATTTACAGGATACAAACCCATACATATAACATAATTTTACGTTATTATTAACTGCCTAACCCAGTCTAAAGAAAGTTAAGCCATAACCGAACTCGAATGCCTAAAACCAATCCAAAAAGCCATCAATCTGGAGCTTCCACCTTACGAACGGTCTTGAAATCAACTAAAACATACCAATATAGAATCTACACATCGAAAGAAATCCAATTATACCCATATTACCTATTTTTTAGTTAGGATCAAAAGAAACCCCAAAATAGGTGGTCGAAAAAGAAGGGTAAAAGCAGAATTTTTATCCAAAAATGTATTTCCCAAGATTAAAGGACCTCATAGGATAAAATCCAAATAAAAATGAAGTAAAATTGGAGTTTGATTTGAAGAAATGGTGGTTTGGGACTTTTGAGCCAAGACCTCAAAATTCCACCTTAAATCCACACTTAAAAAAGATTTAAATGATAGAATCGAAGAAAAGTAGATGAAATAGGAGCTTTGGAGCTTACCCAAGCTTAGAAATGGAAGAAAAAGCTCAAAAACTTGAACCCCAAGCTCCAAGTCTCAAAAATAATGTAAAAATTGTGAAAATTGGGTATATGAATGTCTAGGCATCGCTTACACAATCACCAGGTCGCTTAAGTGACCAGGTGTCACTTACGCGATATTTTGCTTGTTGGTAGGTGCCACATAAGCGACCTTACTGTCGCTTAAGAGACGATCATACGTGAAAAATAGAAGTCACGTAAGCGACATCACGACTGCTAAGTTGGGTCGCTTAAGCAACAAAAATGTTGCTTAAGAGGGTGCACCAGTTGAGTAGTGTATCAGCTGGAGACTTGGAGAATCCAAGGACCCATCGCGATTCATCTAGAATCCTGAGAATGCAAATGAACTATGATACCCTATCAAATTTGATGCTCCGAACTCAACAAATGTCATTTTCAAAGAGTTAACCCCTGACACCTAATTTCACAATATCCCAAATCAAGGGTCGAAATGAGATATAAAAGTCGTAATACCACACAAACTATGTCACCAACCTAAAATCAATATTCCGGATCTACTAGCATAGTCTATTTTTCCATCTAATACAGATATAAAAAGATGTCGACCAAAGTCAACTAATAAGCCTTTATGACCATCAAAATCACAATCTTGTATAAACCACATCAAAATACATTAAAAATCAAGCCAGTCATCCCTATACCCTAGAATTACCACAATGCAACTTATGGAAGGGGTAAAATGGTCAAATCACATAAAAATAAATAGTTTGCTTAAATCACCAAAAAATTAGATCATTACATAATACACCACTAAGAATCTACTTCATCCTCAAACTAAAGGCAATAGAAATATCAGAATCAGCAAAAAGTAGGGGATAACTACTATGCATATTAGTCTCGATCTCCTAAGTAGACTCATCTACAGGACGATGCCTCTACTGGACCTTAACCACATGAATAACTCTAGAACACAACCGTTTCACATCCCTGGCTAGAATAGAGATAGGCTCCTCAACAAAAGACAATAATTTGTCTAACTGGACTGAATCCCAATGAATGACACGAAACTCTTAAGCCACATCCCCAATAGTTTGAAGGATCTCAAAAGGTCTAAATTTCTTAGGGGATAAGCTTGACTCTCTACCTAAACCTTATCATACCCTTTATAGGTGGCACACGAAGAAAGAAATGATTACCAACATTAAACCTCAAGGCACGAAGCCAATGATCTGCATAACACTTCTACCTACTCTGAGCCACTCGAAGTCTATCCTGAATAACCCAAACTTATCTAAAGATTTATGAAGTAAGTCCATACCTCGAGGTCTAGTATCCAAAACATCAAACCAACCAACCGGAGAGCGACAACATCTACCATAAAAAGCCTTAAAAAGAGCTTTCTCAATATTAGAATGGTAACTATTATTATATGCAAACTCCACCAAAGCTAGGTGCTGCTCCCACTGACCTCCAAAGTCTATTACATAACCATAGAGCATATCCATAAAAACCTGAATAGTCCTCTTCCACTGACCATTAGTTTAGGGGTGAAAACTATACAAAGATCAATTCGAGTACCTAACTTCTTCTGAAAAGTATTCTAAAACTAAAATGTGAATGATAAACTTTGATCTAAGATAATAGATGCTGGCACACCATGAAGACACACTATCTCATGAATATAAATATGGGTCAACCTCTCAGTACTGAATGAAACCTATACCAATATGAAATAATCAAATTTGCTTAAGCAATCCATGATGATCCAAACATTATCAAAACCATGAGAAGTACGAGGAAACCCTATCACAAAGTCCATAGTGATCTATTCCTATTTTTACTCGAGAATGGGTAATCTCTAAAACAAACCTCCTAATCTTAAATATTCAACCTTCATTTGATACAAACATAGGCAACGAGCTATAAAATCCGACACATCCTTCCTCATATCATCCCACCAGTACTGCTATCTCAAATCATGATACATCTTTGTCATTCTCGGATGAATGGAATACCTAGAACAATAAGCCTCCTCCAAAATTAATCTAATCCAATCACCCATTCTCGGTACACAAACTCAGCCTCAAATCCTCAAAACTCAATCTGTATTAAATGAGGGTTCCTTAGCCTCACCTCTTAACACCTTATCTCGAATCACTGTCAACCCAATATCATCAATTTAATGAGCCTAAATCTGCTCTATCAAAAAAGACCTAGCCACCACAAATTTCAAAATACATCCAGATTTTAAAATATTAGGCTTAACCATCTGGTTAGCCAAAGACTGGACCTCTAAGGCCAAAAGACTCTTTGGGTCAACAGATGCACCAAGCTATCCATGCTAGTTGACTTCCAACTTAAGGCATCCATAACCACATTGGCCTTGCCCGAAAGATAGAAAATGGTTGATTCATGATCCTTAAGAAACTCAAGCCGATGATGTTGCCTCATATTTAAATCTCGTTGGGTGAAGAAATACTAAAGGCTATGATGATCTGAGGAAATCTCAAAACAGACTCCGTATAAGTAGTACCTCCATAAATTTAAAGAAAAAATAACTGCACACAACTCTAAATCATGGGTAGGGTAATTCTTTTAATGGGGATTTAATTGATGAGGTGTATAAGCAATCACCCTTCCATCCTAAATAACCATAAAAGCTAACACAATACTAGAATCATTACATAAAATTATAAAACCCAGGCCCTTCTTAAGCAGGGTCAAGATAGGAGCTAAAATTAGTAAATCCTTGAGCTTTTTAAAACTCACCTCACAAGCATCAGACCACTGAAAAGAAATCTTCTTTTGTGTTAACTTGGTTAATAGAGCCGTGATAGATGAAAAACCCTTAGTAAAACACCGATAGTTACCTACTAAACCAATAAAACACTAAATTTTAGTAGGAGAAGTTGGCCTAGCCCGATCATAAACTATTGCAATCTTGGCTAGATCAACCATAATACCATTCTTAGTCACCATATGACCCAATAAGGAGACAAAATCCAAATAAAAATCACACTTAGAGACCTTAGTGTACAACTTCTCATCCCTTAATCTCTGAAGCACAATCTGAATATTCTCCTTATGGTCAACCTCACTCTTGGTATAAAATAAGATATCATTTACAAATACAATCACAAAAGAGTTAAGATACAGTCAAAATACCCAGTTCATCAACTCTATGGATATGGCTAGGACATTAGTCAACCCAAAGGACATGATCAAGGACTCATAATGAACATATCAAGTTCAAAAATGTTTTTTCAAAATATTCAAAGCTCTAATCCTCAACTGGTGATAATAGAATCTCACATCAATCCTTAAAAACATCAAAGCACACTTAATATAATCAAGAAAATAATCTATACAAGAAAGAAAATACTTATTCTTAATCGTCTCCTTGTTCAACTATCAATAATCAATACAAATATGCATAGACCCATCCTTTTTCTTTACAAACAATACATGTGCTCCCTAAGGGGATATACTAGGTTAGGTAAATCCATTATCCAACAGCTCCTGCAAATGATCTTTCAATTCTTGTAACTCTGTAGGGTCCATCCTATAAGAATAAATAGGAATAGGCTTGGTGCTTAGCTTTACATCAATGAAAAAGTCAATATCATAATCCATAGGCCTACAAGGTAAATCCACAAGGAAAGCATCCATTAACACACAGACAACAAAAACTAAATCCAAAGAAGGAGGTGAAGCAACACTAGTATTACAAATACGAGCCAAGTATAATAGATACCCCCTCTCAACCAAGCTCAAAGCTTGAAGAAAAGCTATAAACTCTCTTAGGACCCAAATAAAGAACATCCTTTGAATGAAGAACATCCTTCTAAGCTATATGATGTTGCCTAAATACACTCCTCTCAGAAGTATAATGTGGTCGATTGCAAATATAATAACCTAACTAGGTTGGGGTCGATCCCATAGAGAAAACGTGAATACTTTCTTGACTGATGTAATCCACGAGCAGTATAGGAAATTAAATGGGGGAATTTTTAGTATCAATTATAAATAGTAACCAAATCTTGAGTGCTTTTGAGTTGTAATCAATAAGGGATGAACACTAGGTTTGTGTTCCCCTTGGCTTCTCAACTTCATAAATTTCTTATGATAAACGTAACTGGTTTTTTGTTTTACATGCAAAGTCTACAAGATAAGTCTTATCAATCACCGGATAAGCTTAAAGATAAATTTCACCCTTTATCGGGTAAGTCTTAGGGTGTTGCCTTATTACCCTTTGCTAAGACCTCAATTCACTCGTCTGGGTAGGATCAAGTGAATAGATAAGATGGTGGGAACTAAAAGGTGGAGATGAATCCCAAATCACTATCCTAATGTTATTTTCCCAATCACAAGCTCCTCAGTAGGAATGGATGCAAATACAGGCTATCTTAAGTATCTGCAGCTGCTATAAGATTAATTATTGCGAAAAAGATTAAGATATATGCAGAAACCCTAGAACAATTGAGTATCACACTTTTTCTACATATCTAATCTACCAGGGTTCCTACAACCCTAGCTAAAGAGATTAGATGCTCATATTTGTGCAATAAACCATGATTATCAATGAAGAACACATACAATTAATTGCAAAATAATAAGATGATTAAACTCTAAAGTTTTTAATTTAACAAACCCTTAAATCTCAAGAATAATTGTAAAAGTATTGCAATAATACGTAAAAAATGTAAAATTATGTTCAAGAGTGTAACCCAATAAAAGATAAATCCTAGGGTATTTATAGTATCTCAAAATAACCTTAAAATCCTAATAAAAATAGAAAAGGTAATGTTAAGTCGATAGTCAGTACGACTTGGTCTTCACTCATATCGGTATCATAAGAGTCATACCCTTCCTTATCATATCCATTCCATTGTCTGATCCTCCCATGGCTTTAACTTTCTGTTAAACATACAAATTTTTCTTATGAGTCATACCTGAGTGTACGACTCATGTCCTCTATCCATATCCACCTGGGACTTTTGTTCTTCCTAGTCCTGAATAATGGTTTGCATATGTCATACATATATGATTCATACTCAAACTTTAAACTCGTATACTTATGAAACTTCAATCTTAAAACAATAACTTAGGTTTTGTTATGCTTACGACTTCTCTATACGTCTCGTATCCTCAGTATACGACTTGTATGGATGAGTCGTATCTTTTCATCATTTGGTATTTTGTTTGGGTCTTTGATTCTGGAATACTTACAATTGGTTGACATAACTCATACACTCATCTTACGACTCATATACATGAGTCATATCTTACCCTTACTTGGTATTTGGCCCTTGTGTTTGCTTTTGTTCTGGTTATGATTCCTCCTATGAGTCGTATGTTGAGTATACAACTCATGAGATAACTCATATCTAGATCACTTTTGGTCTTTTTCAGATTTTCCTTCTCTTTTCACTTAAACACTATCGTAGACCTATTTTACTTGTAAAATACACTAAAGTGCATCATATCTAACAAAACACCCTAAGTTCATATAGAAATTTGCAGTTTTAAGTATCAAAGTGCTATGTTTCTATGCCACATCAACACCTTCAACTTAAACTTTTGCATGCCATTAGGAAAACAAAACCAAATCAATATTTTCTAGCACCAAGATGATACTTAAACATGAAGTTATCAAGCAATCCATGACAGTGATTTTGAACTTAATTTCAATCTTATTGTTCTCCCCTTAAATTATAACTTTCAAACTCAGCTGTGTATAAAAATTTAATACACATAGAAGCATCAGGGAATTCAATGATGTTATTACATTATAAATAGAAAATTGGGCATAGACACAACTTACATTTATCAAACATTCTAGCAACCTAGCAGTATAGACCATGTACGCTTACAGTTAAAGAAATCCTATTCACTCTCATTTGGATAAATTAATCTATTCAGGGATATAAGAAACGACTATCTCACTAATAAAGAAGTACCACCGATCTATAAAAAATACCATAGGTTTGCCTTTATGCTCTTCTTTTAAGTTTTCAAGTAGTTATGATAGAATGACTATAGGACTTTGTTCGGCTTGTAATGTAGGCTTGAGGACTAGTATGGTACGTATGGACATTTATAGTGATTAACCTTCCTTGGCACTACACTAAATTTTGGGGTCCACACTTAACCAATTTTTCACTTCATTCATTTACATCCTTATTTCTCTCGTTTCATTTTGAAGCATATTCAGGTTGGCTATGGTCTTATAGTCTTTTTTCTCTTTTTCACAAAATTTCTATTTCTTTTCTTTTTCTACCACACCCACCTTACTTTTTTTTCTATTATTTTACCCTTCTTCACGCCTATTCAACATTATGTACCCCTATGATAGCCACCCTCAACTTAGGCGATTTGCTTGAGTTGAAGTGTACAATGTCCAAGGAGGAACGGGGCCAAAATAGGTTCATTGTAATACAAATAGGAAGGTGATAGGTATAACAAGAAAAATAGGCGTGCAGGCTTAAAATTGGGATTAAGGGATATCATTTATGCATGGAAAGTCAATTTGGCTAAAAGTGAACTAATATAAAAAATGGTCTATGATCCTTTTCTACCTAACTATCCTAGACCTATGTAAATAAAACCGAGCAAGTTCTAGATTCCAACACAATGGGAACTCAGTATATCTCACATGCACCTGCACAGGGCTATATTACTAAGTACTAGTTATCTAACATGCAACTATTTTATCCCTCACTTTTCCATCCTTAATTCTAATTCCATTTTCAGATTCACAACAATCTCACATAATTAAACCAATCACACAATCAAACACAAAATTTTTCTAAGGGGTCACTTTTTCAATGCAATTTTCATTAAAACATAAAATTTAGCATAACATCCATAAGTCAAATCACCCTCATAAAAAACATAAAAATAGAATTTTCATTACCAATGATTTTTTTTTCAAAATCATCAATAAAAATAATCAATTCGTTGCCATAGGTGCACTGATCTACTCCTTATCTCAGCTGCCTACATCAAACCTACAAGTCATAACAACCTTTCAATTTTAGCTACATCTTTTCAGCTGCTCTAAAATTTTTTGGAATAACCCCCACCCCCAACTAAAAATCATTACACTATCCTCAGTTTTACAAAAATAAAAATAGAGTAAGAAAAAGGGTCATACCTAGGCGCTCAAGGAGTCGGTTCTTCATCAGCTATACGTGGGTCTGCAGATCGGGTCCTACTCCTATCAGCTTCTATCCCAAAAACTAGGACTAAATCAACTATAGATAGGGGCACAACATCAACCCCTGAAATAGAAACAACTGGACCACTTGATCTACCAGGTCTAGTGGCTATCTCACAGACCCTGGTTTCCTTGTCCCACTTTTCTAGAATACTATTTGCTCTAGCTTTTTTCTCAGCTTCTCGCTTTTTTTATTTCTCTTCCTTCCTCTTAAGTCTCTTTAACTTGAATGTCTGCCAGGCTTACTCAAATATTAGGAACATAGACAATAGGAATCACTATCTCAATGATGGATAAATAACCACCGAACTCTCCTAAAGCTCTAAGACTATTTTCTTGATCTTCGTAACCTCATCTCTAATATCGGTAACATTGGGCATCTACCCTCTACTCAATTGTCGGGTGATCATCAAATCAAAAGTATCTTGGTACCCTTGAACTCGTTTATCCTGCTTCTCAAGCCTCCTGTTAATCCAATGTCTCACTCCTTCTTCTATGTAACCTACCTTTGCATTAATCATAGCTAACTAGGTCACAACCTCATTCCATTGAGATTGGGAGATCATCATAATACCTAGAGGCATACCCCATGGCCTAGGTGTTACTGACTGTACTGGTGGTAGAGTGTTAGAAGTACCCACTGCATCTATATTTGTGCTATCTGTCTGTGCTCCTACCTCAATAGCCTCAGCTGTAGTAGGGAAGTTAGTCTGATCATCTTGTGGGAACAATCCCGCTATAACCTCTGCTTCCTATCTCATAGGCCAGGCCAAAGGTTTGGAAACATCTCTAATTAAACCAAAATCAAACATCATTTATGCCTCAATTATCTCATCAATCCCAGGGAGTTCTAGGACTCCTACAATAAGACAAATTTAAGTAATTATGTAAGGGTAGACCAATAATGCCTTTTGATCCCCTACTGCCCTATATCACAGTTCCCAATACAAAAACTCACTACCATCAAACTCATAACCAGCTATGAAATAAGCTATCATCGCTTCTCGGACTGGGCTCAATACGTTATCTACTGTATTGGGGCATAGCCTGTGTTGAGCCAACGTCCACCATGCATTTCCCTTAAAGTTGAGAGTACTCTTCTTAATCTTCTAAGAGACCACCCTGGAGCCTCTCATTACTCATACATCATTTTCTCCATGCATGGAAATCTGTTCTACAATCTATCTAAACATCACCATCTAATCATCTAAACCCAATGACCGCTGTGTAACTTTTCTCATCTTTACTCTCTGGTAATTTATCTCTTCTTTGTTAACCAAAGTCTGGTACTCCCATATATATAAAAATCTCCCAATGGTACAAGGAGAGATGTTTACCTAAATGTCTCAAATCATTAGTGACTCAATTGGATCACCACCCTTTCATAATTGACCTTGTGGATATTGCCTCTGAAGTTCTCCTTTGTCTGCGACATAAAATTCATGGACCAGTACTTCACTATATTTTCCTAGTGCATGTGTCATCCAATCAAACCGATAAAATTTGAAGCGTTCCTCAAATCCAGGCAATTCTGACACTCTTGTGGTGGTCATTCTTATCTTTAGATATAGCACCCTTTTTATCTTGCCACCTGGAACCCTAAAAAAACCCATTGTTGAATGTATCCTGTATTTTAAGGTACCTCCCTTATTCAATGATGGGCACCAGAGCAGTGGTCAATGCAAGTGGTGGGTTTTGTCGGGCTATTGGTGGTATTTGATTCATATCTTCGATATCCTGAGCATACTTAGAATTGACCTCTTCTAAATTGGATTCAGCTTTGTTATGAATATCATCTTCATCATTATCATTATAATAATCGGAAGGTGGTTAAGGTATGCAGGGAGGCAATATAGTAGGATTCTTCATCCGTGGGCCCTTTAGGGTGGGTGAGTCTAAGTCTTGGGGAAAAATCTTCTTTCCCTTAGCCTTCATGACTTCTTACCCCTTTTATGCAACTTTCTTTGTGGTTGTTCCATCATATATTTCCCCACTACTTTCAGATAAAGTCTGATATTCAAACTCAGTTGATTCCGTGCTAGTAGCTGATGCTTGCTTAGCATTCTTCTTCGTAGCTTGCTTGGATGATGAAGGATTCTTAGGAGACATGGTTCCTGCAAACACACCATTATTAGTAATGAAGTAAAGAAAATGAAATACAAATTTAAAACTAAAGTTCAATGTGCTTATATTGATTTGGGTACGATTTGTGGGTACTGGTTGTACTGATTGGGTACGACTCGTATAATTGAGTCGTATCTTAGACAGTGCCTGACCTTTGTTCACTGGTTAGTTTATGACTCCTTTTTACTAGTCGTAAGGGATGGATACAACCTGTGAACAACAATCATAAGCAACCTAGAAACATTTATCTAACTTAAGGCTTCCAAGGTGGGTACGACTATGTATGCACGAGTCGTATGGTTTGGGTATGACTCGTATGGAAAAGTCGTATCATTCTAAAGATTTAAATTTGTTAAATTTCTATGTTTTCAGTTGGTACAAGTCCCATTACAACTCCTATACCGGTGGGTATGAGTTGTAAGAGGTCTTGTATCCACTGCAACATAGAAGTCCAACTTTAAAGTTTGACTTTGATGAAATTTCCTAAAATACCCACTATAATTTTAATCTATAACTATCATTTAATCCTACACTAATATATCAAAATCCATTTTCGAACCCTAGTTCTTCCCCAAGTTCCTATTTTCCACAAATATAACACAACTAGGGTTCCAGCAATTTACTTATTTCATAATTCTTACTCAAACCAAGTTTATAATAACAAATACTACTCATTTCAATTTACAAAGTAGAGAAAATAAGTTTAGGAACTTACTTGGTGAGTGATGAGTAGCAGATCTTGATTTCGAATCCTATTTCCATAAATTTGAGTTTAAATTACACCAATTGAAAGATTTGGAGTTTTTGGTAGCTAAATCAAGTTTAAAATACTAAGATTTTGTCGATTAAATCTTGAAATTTGGGTGAGGAATGGAGTAGGTGTGAGTAGTTAAGATCTGGTGACCAATCGTGTTTATTTTCCTTTTTTATTTAAGCATTAAGCTGGGATAACCCACTTGTTTGATCTAGTAAGAATGGTATGAGTGGTGTACACGACTCGTACCTAGGCTTTCAACTCATGTATTCGACTCGTATAGCCCTGGAGCTTACCTGGGTTTCTGGATTGGATACGACTCAAGGTGATGAATCGTACCTTGAGGGTATAACTCATTCTAGGAGTTGTATCAGTTCTAGAAACTTTTGCCAGATTATGATTTTGTTCCCAAGTCAATACAACTCCTGCTTACGGGTTGTACCATATAGATACGACTCGTAAAGAGTCTGTACGACTACTTTTCTTCTTCTCTTGATTTTTTTTGTACTTCTCAGTCCTGCATATTGAACAAACCTATTACCCTATAAATGAAATAAGTACAAAAACATGGGTTGCATCCCAAGAAGCTCTTGGTTTATCATCAGGACAACTAGCCTATGGATTTCCTCCCATGCAGCGCTTGATTTAACGTTGCGACATGACATAATTTCCTTGATTACTCATACTTTATCAAGGTCAATCTTAAATACTTCATTCACCTTTTCTATATATCCTATGTAGTGCTTTAATCTTTGTCCATTTATATTGAATGAGAGATCACTATCCATCTTAAGTTCTAAATCACCATAGGGATAAACCATTATAACTATGAATGGACTATGCCACCTCTACCTTAGCTTACTTGGAAATAAATGAAGCTTGGAGTTGTATAGTAGCACCTAGTCACTTTTCTCAAATACCATTTTCTCAATCTTGCGGTTGAGATGCAACTCCATCTTCTCTTTGTAAAGTGATGAACTTTCATATGCCCAGAGCCTAAATTCATCCAACTCATTGATGCGATTAAGCCTTGACTTTGCTGCATCCTTCCACTCTAGATTCAGCTTCTTTAATGCCCATAGTTCTTTACATTCAAGCTCAATTGGAAAATGGAAAGAGTTTTCATACACAAGATGATAAGGTGAAGCACCTATGCTAGTCTTGTAAGCTGTGCGGTAAGCCAATAATGCATAATCAAACTTTCTTGCCCAATCAGTTCTTTTGGCATTCACAGTCTTCACCAATATGGACTTGATTTCTTTATTTGATACTTTAACCTATCCACTAATCTATGGATAATAGGGTGTTGCCACCATATAGTTCACTCTATATTTTTCAAGCAGACTTTTGAATAGGTGATTGCAAAACCCACCATCACTAATAATAGCACGTGGCATACCAAATCGACAAAAGATATTCTTTCAAAAAATATAGTAACACTCCTTGCTTCATTTTTAGGAAGTGCAATTGCTTATACCCACTTCAAAACATAGTATATAGCGATAAGTATGTACTTCGTGCCACACGAACTCACGAAAGGTCCATGAAATCTATGCCCCATAAATCAAACACTTTCAATTCTAAAATAGGGGTTATAGGTAATCATGTCTTCTAGAAATAGTGCCTTTTAACTGACATTGATCAAAAGTAGATGCGAAATCATAAGCATCTTTGTTTATGGTTGGCCAATTGCAGCCGCATTATAGGATTTTATGAGCTGTACGGGCCCATCCATGATGACCCCCAACTGGTGATGAAAGACATGCTTCAAGTATACTTATCCTCTCCATCTCAGGTATGCATCTGTAAATGATTACATCTACATAAATTTTAAATAACTAAGATTTATCCCAGAAAAATTTTCTTGACCTTCTTCCTTTACTGATATGAAAGATCTTCTGAGTCTAAATCACTAGCTAAGTAATTTGTATAGTCTGAAAACCATGGGATTAGATCTTGGGAAGCTTCTAATATCTGCTAGTTTGGAAAACTATCATAAATCTCAAACCTAGTAGCAACCTTCTGGATAGATTTCTCCTCTAGTCTAGACAAGTAATCTGAAACTTGATTTTTCGTGCCTTTTTGGTTCTTCACCTCAAATTTAAATTCTTGCAACAACAACACCCACTGAATAAGCCTAGGCTTTGTATCTTTATTATCCATTAGGTACCACAATGTCATATGATCAGTGTACAGAATCACCTTTGTCCCAATCAGGTAAGATCTAAACTTTTCAAAGGCGAAAACAATTATAGTAACTCTTGCTCTATCACAGTATAGTTCTTCTAAGTAGGATTTAGTGCCTTACTAGTATAGTAGATAGGATGAA
Organism: Capsicum annuum; assembly: GCF_002878395.1. NCBI lineage: Eukaryota > Viridiplantae > Streptophyta > Magnoliopsida > Solanales > Solanaceae > Capsicum > Capsicum annuum. The sequence continues at coordinate 103,112,360 of NC_061116.1, read as the reverse complement.
GGATATTTTTCATTTCGTTGTCCTTGCACAACCCCTAAGGCTAATCCACTAACGTCACATATAATCTTGAAAGGTAAAGACCAATTAGGAGACATAATGATTGGAGCAGTCACCAATTTTTATTTTAGGATTTTAAAAGCCTTCTTGCATGCATCATCAAAATTAAATTTTACCTCCTTCTTATGAATCTTGCAAAGAGGACTAGCAATCTTCGAGAAGTCCTTGATAAATTACCTATAAAAACTTGCATTCCCTAGAAAACTCTAAATTCCCTTCATAAAAATTATGTAAGGTAATTTTTCAATCATTGAAATCTTTGTACGATCAACCTCTATGCCTCTCTTTGAAATATTCTCCCCAAGCATAATTCCTTCATTGACCATAAAATGGCACTTTTCCCAATTAAGTACCAAGTTGCATTCTTCACATCTTTGGAGAGCATTTGCCAAGTGCTTTAGGAAATCTTCAAAAGAATCACCAACAACTGAAAAATCATCCATAAAAACTTCAATGGTGTCTTCAACCATATCAATGAAAATAGATATCATGCATCTCTGAAATGTGGTTGGGGCATTGCATAACCCAAATTGCATTCGTTTGAATGCAAAAGTCCTATAAGGACATGTAAAAGTAGTCTTATCTTGGTCCTCATATGCAATAGCGATCTGATTATAGCCTGAGTACCCATCAAGATAACACTAACATCTTCTGCCTGCTAACCTGTTTCACATCTGATCCATGAAAAGCATAGAAAAATGGTCCTTCTGAGTCCTTGCATTCAATTTTCTATAATCCATGTAGACTCTCCATCCAGTGACTGGCCTCATAGGCACTAGCTTATTCTTCTCATTAGGCACCATAGTAATTCTATACTTTTTGGAACGCATTATACTGGACTGACCTATTTACTATTAGCTATGGAATACACTACACCAGCATCTAACCACTTGATTATTTTCTTCTCCACCATCTTGTGCATAGGAGGATTGAGCAGATGCTTATATTTAATAGATGGAATAAAATTTAGTTCAAGTCTTATTTTATAAGTACACAAACCAAGCAGAATACCCACAGTATCTGCAATAGACCATCCAGTTGCCCTCTTGAATCCTTACAATACTGACAATAACGCTTCTACTTCTAACTATGGTAGATCAGCTATAATAATAACTGGTAAAGTGTTGTTGGTCTCTAAAAATGCATATCGTAAGTGGCATGGGAAGGCAACTCTAACACCGGTGGTTTCTCAATGGATGGGCGAGCAGGTGGAGTAATTCTATTCTTCATGACTAAATCAAGCTTCTTTGGTGCAAAATTATAACCACTCCCATGCAGTGCACTTACTAGCTCCTTATACTCCTTGATACTATTAGAGTCAAAATTCATGATCACAGCTGCGAGAGATTCAACACATTGTCTCTCTTCAATAGGAACAATAGTATTAGAATGATCATACCTTAGATTAAATGCATCAACATCATGGAATGAATCTTTCTCTTCATTATCTTCATCAATCACAGATACCACTTTTAATTCTCAGGATGCTTTATAGATTTAAATACATTGAATGTCACCTATTTATTATTGAGTCACAGCATCAGACGTCCTTTTTCCATATTAATTAGTGTCTTACCTATAGCCAAAAATGGTCTTCCCAGAATAATTAGGACCTAAAAGTCCACTTCACAATCTAATATAAGAAAATCAACAGGAAATATAAAAGAAGACACTTTTACCAAAACATCATAAAGGATACAAATAGGCTTCTTCACAGTTCTGTTAGCCATCACTAGTCTCATGGTAGTTGGTTTAGGAGCTCCTAACCCCAACTGCTTGAATATAATAAAGGGAATGGGATTAATGCTAGCCCCTAAGACACATAATGCTCTAGGGAAGTTAAAAGAACTAATAGTGCAAGGTATTGTGAAAGTGTCAGGATCCTCCTTCTTCTCTACCATAGATCTAGTAACTACAACACTACAATGATGAATATTGTTGACTGGCTCATAAATGACTGACCTTTTCTTGGTGATCAAATCCTTCATGAATTTTGCATATCCTGGCATTTGCTGCAATGCCTCTACAAGCGGTATATTGGCAATCAACTCTTTTAACATAGACAAAAATTTTGATACTTGCCACCTTCTTGTTTTTTTCTCATTCTTTGTGGATATGGAGGAAAGGGTCTTGAAATGGGCTTCAGAATAGGCTTTGTAGCCTTCTATTCTATTCTATTCTGCTTGCTGCTGATCCCAACATCAACTGGCTCATCCTCACTCTTCTGCTCATCAATTATGGATACATATGGGTCCAAAGTAACTTTACCAGTCCAAGTGGTGATGGCATGGAATTGACTATCTTTTTAGGATTTACCACTATATTTCTCAGAAGAATGCCATGTCATCTCTAATTCACTATGGCTGACATCTGACCAAGTTGCTGCACTAATTTCTTGATGGCTATAGCATATGACTCAACTTTCTAGTTCAATCCTGACAGATCATCTTTGATATCCTTCAGGCAGTTCTCTTGACTCTCTTGTCCTTTTACCAGTTTAGACAAAAGTGCATCCATTCTAGATTCTGTATCTTGACTATATGGTGGAACATACTTACCACTCTTCTCCTTATAGTCATCTCTGCTCCTATCCTCATATTTGTGATTATAATAGTTCTGACCTTGAGTCCCTTGCCCTTAGGCTAAAAAATCTACCAATCTACGATCAAGATACTTTACTTCTTCTTCAGATTTGATCTAGAATGGTTTGGAGGTTGACCCCTATGCCACAACTACATTGACTTTCTCAGTACTCATCAATGCAAATTATTTTGTAAGTAACCCAATATTTGTATAAAGTTGTGCAACCTCTTAGGCTACCAGGTAATTTGCTACTCCATAAGTATTTTTTGCTCCAATAGCATATGTACCACCACCATTTTTTGAATCTCCAGTGTTCCATCCTCTATTTTTAACAATGATATCTTCTAATTTCATGTCCAGCTTCTCACCAAAGACTCATAAATATACCTCCTAAAATAGTATCTATCATAGCTCTGGAACTATCATTCAGTGATGGATAGAAGATCTCAAACAAGTTGTATCCTTTGATTATGTGATTTGGTACCTTTCCCATCTTCTTCTTGAATCAAAACCAAGCCTCATACATAGACTCTATAGGTATCTATCTAAGATTATAAATTTCATCTTTCAACTATGACATTCGTATAGGAGGGTAAGATCTGCTTAGAAACTGTGTCTTCAACTCATGCTAAGTAGTGATAGATCCTCTTGAAAGTTCCCCTAACCATAGTGATGCTTCACCTGTCAAAGAGAATGGGAACAACCTCAATCTCAATGTTTCCTGATTAACCCCAGGAATATTATAATTTATGTAAATCCCAAGAAAATTTATAAGGTGCATGTTTGTAGTATCCTTAGATGCACCCAAAATACATCCTTCAAATTCAATAATTAGGTATAGCACTAATGATATCAAATTTTATAATAGGGGCTAAAGTAGGAGGAATAATGGATCTAGACTCTGTAGGCTCAACATAACCTAAATCTTTATTGTCCTCGTTATATGGGTCTAAGTGTTGATATGCCAGAATAAATAGAGCTCTACCTCTCTAAACTCGATGATCAATAACCTGTATCGGCCTTACTAGTCCACCTTGCTGAGCTACTGCCACTTCTGTAGCAAGTCTGGCTTCTCCTACTTCTTTATATTCATTCTCTGACAGTTTTTATATCTGTAAGTCTACAATATTCTATGGATCTAAATGATCACGTGGGAGTGCCGCATTTGGATCCACTAGTGGGGAAATCTTGATCCCCTTCATAAACTTTGCCTGACAACCTTTTACGAGTTTGAAGGATTCTCTTTGGTTCTAGATGAAATAGGAGAAAGGTATTTCCTCTTCTCCTAGTAATTGGAATACACCACCATATGCGAAATAAAAAACAAAAACTAAAAAACTGTGAACTTTTACCAATTTAATTCACTACTCAAACCATCTTCCCCGACAACAACATCAAAATTGTGATGTCGCCTAAACTACACTCCTCTCAAAAGTATAATGTGGTCAATTGCAAATATAATAACCCAACTAGGTTGGGGTCAATCCCACAGAGAAAGAATAGTTTCTTGACTTGACGTAATCCATGAGTAGTATAGGAAAGTAAATGGGGATTTGTAGAATCAATTGTAAATAGTAACCAAATCTTGAGTGCTTTTGAGTTGTAATCAATAAGGGACGAACACTAGGTTTGTGTTCCCCCTGGCTTCTCAACTCCATAAATTTCTCGTGATCAACCTAACTAATCTATTTTTCTGCATGCAAGGTCTACAAGATAAGTCTTATCAATCGCTGGGTAAACTTGAAGATAAATTTCACCCTTTACCGGGTAAGTTTCAAGGTGTTACCTTGTTGCCCCTTCCTATAACCTCAGGTCACTCGTCTGGGTAGGATCAAGTGATTAGATAAGATGGATGGAACTAAAAGGTGGAGATGAACCCAAGTCACTGTCCTAATCTTCTTTTCCTAATCACAAGTTTCTTGGTAGGGATGGATGCTAATACAGGCTATCTCAAGCGTTTACAGCTGCTATGAGATTAATTATTGCGATGAAGATTAAGATACATGCAGAAAACCTAGAAAAATTGAGTCTCACACTTCCTCTACATAGATAATTACCCAGGGTTCCCACAACCCTAGCTAAGTAGATTAGCCGCTCATGTTTGTGCAAGAAACCATGATTATTAATGAAGAACACATACAATCAATTGCACAATAATAAGATGATTAAACTCCAAAGTCTTTAATTGAATAAACCCTAAAATATCAAGAACAATTGTGAAAGTATTGTAATACTATGTAAAATAATGTAACATAACATTTAAGGGTGTAACCCAATAAAAGATAAACCCTAGGGTATTTATACTATCTCAAAATAACCTTAAAATCCTAATAAAAATAGGAAAGGTAAAGTTAAGTTGGCAGTGGTAGGACTCGATATTCACTCATATCGACATTATATGAGTCGTACCTTGCCTTTTCGTATCCATTCCAGTGTATGATCCTCCCATGGCTTCAACTTTCTTTGCAGTATACGACCTCTTCTTACGAGTCATACCTGAGTGTATGACTCGTGTCCTCAATCTGTATCCACCCAGGACTTTTGTTCTTCCTAGTCTTGAACACTGGTTTGGATAAGACATACCCATATGAGTTATACTTATACTTTTAACTCATATACTTCTGACAGTTCAATCTTTGAATAGTAGCTTAGGTCCCGTTATGCTTACGACTTCTCTTTACATCTAGTATCCTCAGTGTATGGCTCGTATGGCTGAGTCGTATCTTTTCTTCACTTGATTTTTTATTTGGATCTTTGATTTTGAAATGTTTACAATTGGTTGACATAACTCGTACACTCATCTTATGACTCGTATAAATGACTCGTATCTTACCCTGACATGGCATTTAGCCCTGGTGTTTGCTTTTGTTGTAGGTACAATTCTTCCTACAAGTCGTATGTTGAGTATATAACTCATGAACTGACTCGTATCTTGATCAGTTTTGGTCCTTTTTAGATCTTTCCCTACTGTTTTCATTCAAACACTGTCGTAGACCCGTTTTACTGGTAATATACATTAAAGTGCATCATATCTAACAAAACACCCTAAGTTCACATAGAAATTTAAGGTTTTAAGTATCAAAAGTGTCATGTTTCCATGCCACATCCCTATCCTTGGTGCACCCAATGAATATAAGGTCACGATCTTAGCATAATAATATAGGACAACATAATAGGGAGTTAACCAGTCCATATTCAAAATGAAATCCAGATCAACCATACCTAACATAAGATCTACCCAGGACTCATACCAGACAAAAGTCACAGCACAAGATTAGTACACCGAAACCACCACTAATGAGTTTCATACGGGGGTAGATACATGAATAGGCATATAAAGGGGACCATAAGAAGAATCAAAATCCAAAGAAAAATATGTAGATACATAGGAAAACGTCAATCCCAGATCAAATACCACAAATGGAAATCTAAAACAAATAGGGATGATACCGTGATGATGGTGCGGAAGGCTCTTTCTTTGACTTGGCACGTATAGCATAGCTCTAACTATGTTACCACCTGACTGGGTAGTCTCCCGACCACTACCATGGGCACCACTACCTCTGTATTTCAAACCTTCTGTAGGACATTTTCCTCTCACAGTTGATATTAGAATAGCTCTGAAAAGACAATATTGACAATTCTTATCCTAATATCCAATCTCACCTCACACATAGCAACCCCTGAAATTGCCTCAATGGTACACCCTCTTGGCACCTCCCTGAGATGTTTGAGGAATAGACCCAGTCATCCTTACAGAATCCAGTATACTCTACAATGATTCCCCATACACTACCATCTGAATCGTGGATTGCTAAAGAGTAGGAGATATAGAGAGATCAACTAGATGAGATCCCTCTAGAGAGGCATCATAGATGAAGGGTGAACTCCTAATTTCAAAATACCATGCTCAGATATTGGCACAAAAAGAGGAACATCACTTGGATCTTAAGGAAAACCAAGTAAACTCAAAGGAGAACTCTCTAAACGAGTTAGCAACTGAACTAATAACCCCTCCAAGGCTGAGGTAGAGGAACTCTGAAGGATTGGAGTAGGACCTATATCTCCAATATGCTCATCTTAAGGCTTAAGAGAGATCCCCCTAGTTCTATCTCTAAATGGGGAAGATCTTTGTGTTCGTCCTCTATATAGAACCCGACCACAACTCGTAACTCACCTTCTAGATTGGGCTCTCTCCTCAGATAAGGAATTCATTAGATTTAGGTTTCACCATCTGTACAGAAAAGAGTGAAATATAACTTAGAATACAAGGTATGGAAGATCCACATGATATAGAATAAAATAAGAAAAGTTTCCTAAAGTCATCTTATAGCCTCTCAAAGATAGATATAGATGTCTACGTACTAATCTACAAGACTCTATTAGATACTCCATTTAACACTATTGAGACCAATGAACCTGGCTGTTCTGATACTAATTTGGCATGACCAACTCTTCTTTGATATATCCCTTAGAGAGGGTCTATAATGATGTCACAAACTAGTGTTTCCAATATTTTCAGTAATTCTAGTATTTCCAATATTTCTAGTGTTTTTAGTATTTACATAGTGGTACCAATATTTAATGAATGAATATGATATGACATAAGACACAAATCAAGCACAACATACAACAACAAGTGTATAAAGTATAAGATACAGTGATAATGATGATGCAATGCTCACAACCCACAAAAATAAGAATAATTAATATCCAATCAACATACTAACCATGTAAGCCAAGAATCCACTCAAATCCACCAAACATTTATGATCCAATATAATCTAGAACCATCAAGTAGAATATACATATATCAATACCAAACACACATATATCAATACCAAGATACCAACATGATACAAGAACTAACACAGTCACACATAGCATGTAATATTTCCAGACCACTAAATATTATCCACATAGGCCCCCACATGGGTAAATGAATCACCTAAAACACATTTTCCATGATACAACCCCATATCCATAACATGACTTTACATTATTATTAACTACCCAATCCAGTCTGAAGAAAGTTAAGACATAACCTACCCTGAATGCCAAAACCAATTCTAAAAACCTTCAATCTAGAGATTTCCCCTCATGTACATGCCTGAAATCAACTAACACATACAAATACAAAATCTATCCTTTAAAATAAAGCCAACGATACCTATATTACCTTTTTTTGAGTCAGAGTCAAAATGGAACCTTGAAATAGGTTGTCATAAAAGACGGGTAAAAATGAAATTTTTAGGCCAAAAATGTATCTCCCAAGATTAAAGGGACTCATGGAGACAAACCAAGTGAAAAAAGTAAAATAGGAGTTTGATTCAAAGAAATGGTAGTTTGGACCTTTTAGGTCTAAATACCTAAATTCCAACTTTAAATTCGCATTTAAACATGATTTAAATGATAAAATTGAATAAAAGTAATTGAAATAGGAGTTTTGGAGCTTATCCAAGCTTAGAAATGGAAGAAAAATCTCAAAAACATAAACCCCAAGCTCCAAGTTTCAAAAATTATGTAAAAATTATGAAAATAGGGTATATAAATAACCAGGCATCACTTATATGATCACATGGTTGGTTAAGTGACTATTTCTTAAGCGACCAGGTGTCTCTTACACAATAATTTACTTGTCGAAAGTTGTTGTGTAAGCTACCCTACTGTTATTTAATGATGATTGCCTACGCGACATAAAAAATCACATAAGCGACATCTCGACTACTCAGCTGGAAGAGGGTGCACCAGTTGAGTGGTGCAGGAGACTTGGAGAATTCCAAGTCTCCACGAACCCTTCATGATTCATAGAAAATCATGAGAGCACAAACTGGCGATGGTACCCTATCAAATTTGATGCTCAAAACTCAATGACAATATTAGATTTAAAAATATGTCATTTTCATAGTGTTGACCCCTGAAATCCAATTTCACAACTTTCTAAACCGAGGATCAAAATAAGATATATAAGCCATAAAACCACAAAACTATGTCACCAACCTAAAATTGACATTTTGGATCTGCTAACACAGTCTGTTTAGCCATCTGATGCACACATCAAAATATTTTAATTGAAGCCAGCTAATAAGCCTTTAACATCATCAAAAACCACAATCTCGCATAAACCACACTAAAATGCATTGAAAATTTAACCAAGCATCCCCGTACCCTAGAATTACCATAATGCAACTATTAGGAGAGGACAAATAGTCAAATCACATAGAAATAAATATTTCACATAAATTTCCTAAAATTAGGTTATTACATCATAATTAAAATCCTTATACATTTATACAAATATGTCACCAAAGTTAGCTCTGTTTGAAATCTAATGGTCTATTTAACAACTTTGAGAAGCTATGGTAAAAATTTCATAACTTGATCGTAGGAGCCTTTGAATCACGACCACTTTTTTGTTATGGCGAGAAATCTAAGAGCTACAATATATCTAAAATCATGGTTAAAAACTTTACAAATTTGTACAGGTATTTCATCAAAGTCAGCTCAGTTTAAAATTTGATGGTCTATTTTGCAACTTTGAGCGATTGTGAAAAAAATTCATAACTCGATGTAGGAGCCTTTAGTCATGAGCTATATTTTTTGTTCTTAATAGTACTCTAAGAACTATAATATACATAAAATCATTGTTAAAATATTTATGTATTTATACAAATATGCTATAAAAGTAAGCTCTGCCTTTCTTGAGTCTTCACCTTTGTTTGTATGTGGCAAAGTTGGCAAAGGAATATTTAATTCATGTATTATTTACATCTTTCCAAAGAGTAATTTTGGTTCTGAAGTAGTTATACGCTCCCTACCTTTTTAAAAATTTTAAATTTTATGACAGAAGTCAGAGTAAGTGTACTCTAAGCTACCTACGTATCTCAGAGAATATAATCAAGTCATAACATAGTTCTGGAGAAAGAGTTAATATTTTTTTGTGTCCTAATTTTTTTGTAGACCACCCCATTTGAGTTATCAACCTACTTAAATTTTTATTTGGATTCATATACAGTTTAAAATTATGTGGGTCAAGAGTGACATGTAGTTTATGCTCGTTATTTAAGGAGCGTAGGTGACCTTTATGGAAAGTACTGCTCCCAAAACTTGTCATTGGTGGGATCAAATCTTACACTAGTTTTATTAATAATTTTGTATGAACCATTTGAATATGCTTCCATTATGACATATGGTCTATCATATTTTGATGTACTTGTCACCTATGTATCTTTTGAGGATTATGGGTCTTCAAACAAATAATACCAATTCTCCCACTTGGAAGGATCATGGCAGTAATTTTTTGTTGAAAGAACTAGATAGTCGAGCTTGATAGTATTCCAACTTTTGTTGTGATTCTATTATTTCATCATCCAATGCCTCTAACTCTTCTAGATAAAATTGAGTGTTGTTATGGTCATTAATTCTTCTTGGATTATGATTTGTAGTGATGGATTTTGCTGCTCCAATGGAAGGACTACTTCTGTGCCATATTCCAAAGAGTATGGAGTCATCTGTATAGTAGTTCTAAGGTTTTTGATATACGTAATACCCCAAAAAACCCAAACCAATATTAGATCCATGTACCAAGCTCATGTATAGTACATTATGGTCTTTTATAGTTTTATGAGTAAGTTAGATGTTTATAAAGGCTTCAAATAACTCCCAGCTATCAGACGAATCAAAACATTCCTTACTGATTGAATTCTTGAGAAGGATATTATTATAGCCAACTTCAAATGAGCATATCTCTCATTATACTTGGAATTTTTGAGATCATGACATATCAAAAGATAGATAATTTAATTATCTTTCCAACGATACCAATTTCACCTAAATACAATATCATAGCAAAGAGTTATTCCTATTTTACTCTAGCATGTCAGGCTGAAAACAGTGTGACGACATTCGTGGTAGCTTACCACATTTGTGATGCCTTATCACGAAGGTCGTCAGCCTTAGGAAGAAACCAAAACCTAAGTGACAATATTCGTGGTAGCTTACCACATTTGAGATGCCCTATCATGAAGGTCGTCAGCCTTAGGTTGAAACCAGCTCCTAAGTGATGACATTCGTGGTAGCTTACCACATTTGTGATGCCCTATCACGAAGGTCGTCAGCCTTAGGCAGAAACTAGCTGCTAAGTAACGACATTCATGGTAGCTTACCATATTTGTGATGCCCTATCATGAAGGTCTTCAGCCTTAGGCAGAAACCAGCTCCTAAGTGACAACATTCGTGGTAGCTTACCACATTTTTGATACCTTGTCACAAATGTCATCAGACTTAGGCAGAAACCATCAATTCCAGCTCCTGTGTGACAAAATTTTTGATGGCCTATCACATTTTTGATTCCTTGTCACAAATGTCGTCAGACTTAGGCAGAAACCATCAATTCCAGCTCCTGTGTGATGACATTTTTGACGGCTTGTCACATTGTTGACGCCTTATCACAAATGTCGTCAGCTATGATTTTTAGCTACTGAGAATTTAATTCATAAGGGTATTTTGGTCTTTTCCTTCACCTTTCACGACTTATAACCGTAAATAGGCATAATTTTTCCCATTTTTCTTCAGTTAAGCATCTTAAAAATCCTTTCTTACACTCTCAACCACAAGACTAGGTTTTTCTCTCAAGATCATCTCCTCAAGAGCAAGCCTAAGGAATTATTCAAGAACATTCAAAAACATTAGATCTCTTTCAAGATTCAATCACTAAGTTATGCATAGTGTTCATCTATGGATTCAATCTATTCATAGAGCTCAAGAACCATGTTTTAAATATTATTCTGTAAACTTTTTGTGGTGGTATGAGTATGTACGTGTTGACGATTGTTGTTTAAGTTTAAATTTCCAGTTAATCAAGATCAGTGTATGCATCATTTTAACTTTTCTCCCCTCTCAAGCAGTTATTATTCGAGGATGAATATTTCCAAGAGGGAGATATTGTAATACCCCAAAAAATCCAAACCAATATTAGAGCCAAGTACCAAAATCATGCATAGTAAATCATGTTTCTTTTACAGTTTTATGAGTAAGTTAGATGTATATTAAGGCTTCAAATAACTCCCAGCTATCAAACGAATCAAAACATTCCTTGCCGATTGAATTCTTGAGAAAGACATTGGTATAGTCAACTTCAAATGAGTATATCTCTCATTATACTTGGAATTTTTGATATCATGACCTATCAACAGATAGATAATTGAATTATATTTCCAATGATACCAATTTCTCCTAAATCCAATATCGGAGCAAAGAGTTATTCCTATTTTACTCCAGCATGTCAGGCTGGAAACACTGTGACGACATTCGTGGTAGCTTACCACATTTGTGATGCCCTATCACGAAGGCCGTTAGCCTTATGCAGAAACTAGCTCCTAAGTAACGACATTCATGGCATCTTACCACATTTGTGATGCCCTATCATGACGGTCGTTAGCCTTTGGCAAAAATCATCTCCTAAGTGACGACATTCGTGGTAGCTTACCATATTTGTTGCGCCCTATCACGAAGGTCGTCAACCTTAGGCAAAAACTAGCTCCTAAGTGACGACATTCATGGTAGCTTACCATATTTTTGATGCCATATCAAAAATATGATCAGACTTAGGCAGAAACCATCAATTCCAGCCCCTCTATGACGATATTTTTGACAGCCTATCACATTTTTGTTGCCTTGTCACAAATGTTGTCAGACTTAGGCAGAAACCATCAATTCCAGCTCTTGTCTGATGACATTTTTGATGGCTTGTCATATTTTTGACGTCTTATCACAAATGTCAGCAACTATGATTTTCAGCAACTGGGAATTTATTTCATTAGGGTATTCTAGTCTTTTCCTTTACCTTCCATGACTTATAACCCTAAAGAGGCATAATTTTTCCCATTTTCTTTAGTTAAGCATCTTAAAACCCTCTCTTACACTCTCAACCACAATATTAGAGTTTTCTTTCAAGATTATCTTCTCAAGAGCAAGCTTAAGGAGTTCTTCAAGAACCTTCAGAATAATTAGATCTCTTTCAAGAGTCAATCTCTAAGGTATGCGTAGTGTAAATCTATGGATCCAATCCATCATAGAGCTCAAGAACCATGTTTCAAATATTATTTTGTAAACTTTTTGTGGTGATATGAGTAAGTACATGTTAACGATTGTTGTTTAAGTTTCAATGTGATGTCTAAAGGTGTTTGCATGGAATATATATGTTTGTTAATTGAAAACCATGAACTTTAGGTGGTTTAATATTGTGCAAGTATGAAACTCACCTACGCCTTAAAGAATGCATGCAAAGTGTTTGATAAAATGCTTAGGATGCTAGAAATTCATAGTTGTATGGTTCTATGATGTCTAAATGACAAGTCCATGTTAGCTATATACTTCAATATGAATCCCATGCTTTTCATGTGTTGCTATTATGGTGATATGAAGCATGTAAGATAATGGAGATATACAATATGTACATGAAATATATATATGCATTTCCTACAATGTTTAAGATGTTGAATAACTATATGAAATATGATATCCCCTACTTATGATATTATGAATTGTGGACTCAAATCTTGTGATCAAGTTATGTCATGTGTGTTAGTTTTCTTCTATCGAGTTCTGGTATTATTCGTGCCGAAAAAAAATAGTTGTGTGCCTAGAGCTATGTTATGTTATCACGATAATCTCAGTCAATCTATAATCTATAGAACTCAGTCAGTCATGTGACTCAGGAAAACCTCAAAAATCTCATGATCTTAGTTAACTCTCAGATAATAGTACTACTCTATCAGTCAACGGAAGTCAGTTAATCTATCCATGTACAGTCAGTTGAATCATGTTTAGTCTCTTCAGATATGAGTAAAAGTTAGCACCGATTGAACCCTAGGATAGGGACTCAGCTACCAGTTTTAGGGTGTGATTCTTAGCAGTCATCTTTGTGTTCTAGAACTATACAGCCAGCGTCGGTTGAGACATCGTAGCCTGTTAGATTAAGGTTGATGAGGTGGATTAACCTGTCAGTTTAGGGTCCCACCGTTCTCACTTTGAGTACCTGCCAGATAAGGGTCACTCACAACTGTCCTTACCAGAGGCGTGGTATTGACACCCCTCTATTCGAGGTAGAGATTAGACCTCAGCTTAGCCATAATGGTATATATGGGGCATGTCAGTTAAACAACTACCACGCACAGTTTCAGTATTAGTCTTAGTAAAAGTACTCAGATAGTTCTTCAGATATCAGTATACCATGACTGTTAGATACTGTTAAATTCAGTTATAGAACGGGACTCAAGTAGTTTTATCTGATTCAAGACTATAAGACACAGTCGCTCATGTTATCAGAACTATAGTTCTAGTCATGTATTAGTAGATAGATTTATCTACCATGTACTCACGATCTTAGTTACTATGTATATATGTTTGTACTCTTACGTTCATATCAGTCAGTCAGTTAGCATTGTTCCTGTATGTAAACCCTTTTCCATTAGCTTGCCTCACTCGTATACTCAGTACTCCAGTTGTACCGACGCATTTGTGCTATGGTGCTTTATTTCATGTTACACCATAGGTTCAGAGACACAAGATCTAGATCAGCAGTAGCAGTAACATTTCCAGTTGTAAAGATTAAGTGAGTCCGCTTCATTCGAGGATAATATGATTTGATTTATTCATTATTATTTTAGTCTGTTATCAGTTTATAGAGTTTGTTGGAGACATGTTCCTTCAACTCCTTATTCAGACAATACTTAGATGCTTTCAGATTCAGTACAGGTACAAATATCAGTCATGGGTTAGCTTGTGGTCCCTCGGGGTCATGAGCACCATGTAGCATTCTGATTCAGAAAATCGAGGTGCTACAATACACCCATAAAACTTCACTAATTTTCTTATTCCAATCCCTTTTATTCTTTGTAATAACTTTCTTCAATAGGTTCTCAAGTGTATTGTTAAGATTTTAGCCAAGCCATTGGTAGGTGCATTGTCCATTAAAGACATATACTACTTAAAAATACCTTCTCATACAAACTCCTCATAATTTTGTTCTCAAAAGTGCTCCATTATTAGTAATTATTTATTTTTGAATGCCATACTTGAAAATTATGTTTGACTTTATAAAGTCAACAATAGTTTCCTTCTTCACTTCTATCAATGGCATAACTTGAGCCCACACCAAGAAGTATTTTGTGGATGTACATCACTTTTTTTGATGACTTTGGAAGAGGTTTTACAACATCAAGTCCCCACGCAGCAAAAGTTCATAAATCCACCACTGGACAAAGAGATTCTAGAGGTTGGTGTATATAATTTGTATGGAATTAAAATGCTTGAAACCTTTTAGCATGCTGTAGATAGTTTATCACCATTGACATCCAGTAGTATCCCATTCTCTTGATGCAAAAATTATGTTTGGGCCCTGATTGGTGTGCTCTACAAGTGCCAAAATACACTTTATCCATTGTTTGTCCAACTTCTTTTTTGTCAAGACACCATAGAAATAGTCCTTTGCAAGACTAATAAAATATATTTCTTGATAGAAGATTAATTATGGTGACCTTATCTTGATGTATATGTTTGACGTATTCAATTAGTGCTTACCTTTAATCGTCTTCTTCAATCACTCGAATGGATATATGGCGTCTGTCATTGATTTAAATATCAAGACATCCAGGGATGACCCATAGATGACTTACATACACCTTTGTTGACCCATTCTCTCCAAGTTCCATGGTCGTGGAAAAGTCAGATAAAACATTAACCATTCAATTTTGTTCTCTTGGAGCATAGTTTAAGAACACTTTCTCAAAGCTTCAAAGTGGCTTATTGATGATATAGAAAAAGGTCTTCCATATTCACCACATTACTCTCCAAGAGTTGATTGATGATTAACATAGAGTCTTTATAAATATCCAATGGGGGAATCTTTATATCTGATGCCATTTCAAGACCAACAATTAAAGCTTGATACTCTGCAACATTGATAGAGCCTATTTTACCCATAATAAAAGAAAATTAAAAAAACTAACCTTTTAGGGGATATCAACACAACACTTTCCCCTGTACTATCTTAATGTGTAGTCCATCAAAGAACATCATTCATGCCTAAATTTCTTCAATAAACAATGCATCCCTATAAAAGAACTCATCTAAAAGTTTCCATTCTATTGGAAAAGGGTGATCGGAGAGGAACTTAGCAACTATTTTCCCTTTTACAACCTTATAAAGTATAACAAAAAGGTCATATTGGTTAAACAGTAAGGAACATCACACTAGAAGCCCAAATAGAACTGGTCGAGTCATTTTAAACTTTATAGGATCAGCCTAAGAGATTAATTTAATAGTATATGCTTTAAAATATTGCAGTAGTTTTTTTAGCACATTAATCAAAACTAAACACATCTTCATAATAGGTGTATAGTTCAACTGAACCCCTACCAAATTTTTACTTAGATAGTACAATACATGTTTCATTTTATATTCATCATCTTAAGTTAGTAGTGCCCCAAGTGATTGCTCTTGTGACATGATGTAGAGTATTAGTGGCCTCCCAGACGTTGGTGCCACTAGACAAGTGGTTCAACAAGCACTTTTGATGCTTTCAAAATAATTTCAACATGATTAATCCCAATGAAAGAATAAATCCTTCTTCATTAGATATTTGAAGGGTTGACATCATCTAGCCAAGTTATATATGAACCTCTAGATGAATACCAAATTTATTTATAAACTGCATAGCTCTCTCAAATTTTTTGGCTCGAGTGTTTTCTATATGACATCAATATTTTTGGATCAACTTCAATTCTATATTCACATTCACGTTAAATTTTCTAGATCATTAAAAAATAAATGGTCTTCAAGATGGGTTTGCTTATACTTTGTATTTACCACCAAGTCATCAACATAATATTCCTCCCTCTAATGAAACATGTTATGAAAAATGTTTCGTATTGTATGGTGGTAGGTGGAACCAATATTCCTTAAACCAAATGGTATTATCTTGTAACAATATATTTCATTGGAAGTTTTGAAGGCAGTGCACTTTTCATCATTTAGAGATATTATGAATTGGTTATACCTAGAAGATCCATCCTTAAATGACATAGCTTTATGCCCATTATTATCATCATCCATGAGTTTAATGATTGGTAGGAAGAATTCATCTTTTGGATATGCCCTATCCAAGTTTTAAAAGTCAAAATAGACATGTATTTGACCATTCTTCTTCTTGACAAGAAAAATATTTGATACTCATGCTCTTCTTGAATTAATCTAGCTTTGATGGGCTTATTACTTCTACTTGCATTTGTGTTACCAATTCAGGGGGAACACATGAGATATGATTTCTTTATAGAACGTACTTTAAGTTTGATCCCTAAATGATGAATAAATACCCTAGGACTAACGACCGACATTTCCTTGTATGGCCAAGCAAAGTTATATTTGTTAAATCAAAAACTTAAAATATCCCCCTCCTAATGAGGTGTGAAAAGTGCACTAATAAAGGTTGGCCGTGGATCCTCTATAATGCCTATATTTATCTTCTTGAGTTCATCTACAATAAAATATATGCCATCTTCTAGTTAAGGGGGAGATTTTTGAACATCATCGTCCATTTCATTATGGCATAGATTATCCTCCATTTTTATGTGATATGATGTGCTGACTTCTTCTTGCTCTTCTATTATTTTTCTATGAGACTAGTTGGCAAAACCAATGGTTTTTCTTTTACCTTTAATATACCACCTGTGGTAATTAAAATATCCTTTCTTTACATGTCTGTTTGTAATGCCTTGGGTTTTTGGTCCTTCAAAATTTCTAATATTTTAACCTCACTATCCTGACTACGACTCCCTTGACGAGTCGTAAGGAGCCTTGATGAGTAGTTGTTCTGGAATCATAACTAACTCAGTAAGTGTGTGGATAAGTTCTACTCTGAGTATGAGCATCTCACTATGATTCCTAAGAACTTATTATGAGTCATTGGGTGTAAATCATAGGGTGTCCAGTGTATACCCCAAATAGTTGTTGGATGATGAGTGGTGATCTTACCACTCTTCAGCACTCAACATATATATACATTACGTTATTTTGAATTAATAAGTGAGATATATTTTTGAGCAAATGTACTCATATCCATTCTTTGTAGGTATAGAGTTGAAGAGATAGAAAGATATGGGTTAGATCTTACAATGATAAAAAAAGAAGCAAGAAATTACAGCTGAATACTTGGAGCTGAAAGGCCTCAGTTACCTCTCTCATAACAAGTTAAGCAAGGAGAATATTTATCCTCAGGTAACACGATTGCTATCAAAAGATTACAATCACTGTCTGTTAAGTCTACTGATAGACAACAATCGCTCGGTCATAGCTACAACTGTGGTCACACAATTGCAGTCAAAACTTCATGACTATGGCACAATGGGATAAATGAGTATGGGGTATTGTATTCAATTAGGGAAACTAAATCAAAGGACTTATATGAAGGGTACAAAACACAAAAGGTGACGAGGAAGCTAGAGAGAAAGACCCTAGACTTTTTAGAGTAAAAGATTGATTCTTACAAGTTGTAAAAAACTATTATTCAAAGAGAAAATTAGAAACATTGGAGTGTGGAATTAAAGATTATTTTCACCCTCTTTCATCATGAACATCATGGATGAAATATAAGGTAAAAGTTTCTCCTCTTATTTTATGAGTAGCTAACTTCTTTAGTCTTGGGATTATGTTGAACTAAGGTGTTTTTGTATGTGGGTGTTGATGTGTTTGTATGATTTTTAGTTGTTGATTATGAATTCCATCATTGCTTGAGCTTATGAGTTAGAATTTATGGATGAAAACCCTAAAATCTCCAAATGGGTTTGATGGATGAAAACCCCAAACTCTAGAAACCCTACATAATCCTTGAAAGAGAGATGAATGTGAATATAAGGTAACCCATAACATCCTTGATAGAGGTTTATATGGGGACAATTCAATGATGGAAAATTAAGTCTACGGTTTACTACCTTTTGTAGTCTTAGAAATAAGTGTAATTAAAGTGGAAATCATGTCAAGAGCATCATCTTAGAAATAAGGATTTTTGATTGAGGTTTTGGGTGAATATAAATTGTACACTTGTTAGGTGCTCGAAAGAGCCAAGGGGTAAAATCGTTGTGGCTTGATTGAAAGATTGGTCATAATAACTATAAATCTATCCTATCTCTTACTTAACAACTAAGTTTCATGTTAAACCATTAACAACCCACATGCTTCACCTTTAGGTAGATATAGTCCCAAGATCTCCTCAAATCTTAACTTCAACTCAATAGTATTGTTTTGGTATATTGTAGTAAAAAATTATTTCAAACCAACCTCAAATTACATCCCCCCATTTTATGTTATATGTTACATTTATAGACATTTTGGGTTCCCTTCTAGTGATGAGAGCACCCATAAGACTCATAATTTATAATTTTCTCCTTGTGGATTTGACCCCAACTCTTCTTAGGTTATGTACAACCATTGCCTCACCCTTCAAACGTGGGAGTGAGTTGAGCGTTATACTGGGTTGAGTATGATTAGACCCTGTGAGTCATAGTATCCCACTACGAGTCATAGGGTAAATGGATTATGAGTGCCTTGGAAGATGTCCTAGCTGCGACTTATGGTGGAGAGTCATTATGAGTTTATATGAGTCATATAGTGAACCGTAGTCACTGGCGACTAAATTTTAATTTTTAAATGTATGGCACTTTGGAAAATTCCCTTCTCACTCAATTAAAACCCTACATTTATAAAGAACTTAGGAGAGGTTGTTTCTCATTCATAACATACTCAAACACTTTCAAATCTCTCTTAAATTTTCTCAAGCAGCCATACTTAGAGTTTCCAAGAAGTAGGTTATCTAAGGGCTCAAGGGTTGAACTCTTTTCATTAAACTTGGTATTTTAGGAATGTTACTCTTCCCTAATTATTAATTTACTAAAATCATAAGTTTTAATGTGCTATTGATATGGTATTTAGGTTTGTTTTGAAAACATGGGTTTAGGGATTTTGTATAACTATTGTTTATGTGATGTTCCAGGTTTGTCGTGCATGGTTTATGCTTTAATAGTAGTTTTAAAATCAATATATTATTGGGATTGGTTAATAAAAAAAGCGATTGTGATTTCCCCAAACTTGTGACATTGAAGTATTATGATCAGACCTTAACCCTTATTGTGGAATTGGTTTTGAATATGAAAAATATGCCTATTAAACTACTCTTGAACTATTTCATAATACGAAGAGTCAATGAAGCATAATGATTTTGTACTGAACCTTATGGGGTAGTGTAATTCCCTAAGTTAATTTACAATTAAACCAAATAGGATTGTGAATTCCCCCAAGTAATGGTAATTGGGGTGGCATGTTGATGTTACTTTGCAAGTATAGTTGGCATAATGATACAAATAATGTATTCCTTAATGTTTAAGGTTGTTCAATGAATATGAATATGTGATACTTTTTTTAACTAGGCTTTAATAAAGGTTGTGTATCTGAGTCATGAAAGTGGGGGTCTCGAGGAACCAATATTAGAAACCACAATTACCGACATGGGGTTTATATGGCTGAGTGAATTGAGTACCCCTTATTATTTTCATATGATTGGGAGGTTTGAGTCCCCCATATTTTATTAGATGATTGGGTGCTTGTGTTACCTTGAGATGCCGGGAGGTTTAAGTCCCCCATAGTTCATATGCATACCATCTGGTACATGTGGCCACATGCACTGAGAACCTACCAGCTGGGGGAGAGCTGGGCCCATATAGTCCATGGGTGATTTCTTATGTTATGATGGTTGAGCTACATAATCCAGGTTAAAGTTCTAAAGTGCATATTAAGTCTTGTTCCCTATCCTAGCACGTGTTGTATATTTATATATTTGAGTATGATTATGTGCATTGGATTTTGACTGATTTTGAAGTGTCTATTATGGCATTATTATGCCTCCTTAACCTTGAGTTTCATGCTAGTGTTCAACCCACTAATCGTCTCTGGATGCTTTATCCCCATATAATGCAGGTACTAGATATACTTCTACTTTTCTCGCATAGAGTTAGGTGGGTCAACTTAGTTCATTGTTTCATTATGGTGAAGTGGTGACCTTTCATACTTTAGAAGACTTAGACATTTTATCAGTTCTTATCATAGTTTAGAGTTGATTATTCTATTATCATTATCATTGTCATCTATTAGATTTGAGGACATATCCTGACCAAGACTGGTCTTTGGATCTTTTGTTAGAAGGCTTTCTTAGATTACTATAGACTTGGGTGATATGGTTGGTTGTTTTAGCCGATCAGTAGTTATCCGTTACAAACATACCCTTTATTCTTTAAACTTATCTTATTATCTATTCAAAATTTATCCAACATTGGGGATATTATATTATTTGGTTAGGTTCACAGAGGTGGTCTCCAATCGTTGATGGACTTAATATACCCATCATGGCCAGGCCCTGGTTTGGGTTATGACAAAGAAGGTATCAGAGCCTAGGTTTTGTGTCATTGGGTGTCCAACAAAGTTGTGTAAAGTAGAGTTTCTTTTATAAGGGTGTAGTGCACCACAATTATTGGGGAGAGGCTACGAGTCATTTAGGAATGTTTTCTCTTTCTTGTTATTCTATTTCGAGCTATAGAATCTAAGGTCTTAAATCTCCTCTAATTTTTATATGTTCACTTTCCAAATCATGCCTCCTAGAAGATTTGATGTTTGTGGAAAATCTTTTGTCCTATCCGAGGACAATGTGGATGGAGATTGTCCTACTCCAAGAGTTCAAATTCGATCTAGGGTCATTGATCATGACTTCCTTGATGGAGCTCTATCGGTTCCCCCTATCCCTCCCCAGGCACCTCAGGTTGGTGTGTCTAATGCTGATTTTAACCAGTCGATTCATTTGCTTACCCAGATGGTGGCCTCTTAGAGTTAGTGTGTTTCTTTTGTTGCTCCATCTTCCGAGGCCACTAGAGTTAGCCAATTTATGTGGTTGAGTCCTCCGACCTTTGTTGCTTTTAAAGTTGAGGAGGATCCTAAAAAATTTCATTGATGAGATGTAAAATTTCTTCTATTTGATGCATGATACTGATGTGAAGGGTGTGGAGTTCATAGCTTATCAGTTTAAGGATGTAGCATACCAATGGTATGAATAGTAGGACCAGTTTAGGAGAGACAATGTCAAGTTCTCTTTGTGGAATAAATTCTCTAATGCTTTTCTTAATCACTTCTTTCCTCAGGAGTTGAGGGAGGAAAAGGCTGATGAATTCATGAATTTGAATTAAGATAGGATAATAGTAGAAGAGTATTCCTTGAAGTTTCATCAGCTGTTGTATTATGCTCCTGAATTAGCGTCTAGCATGAGGTCTAGAATGAGAAAGTTTTCCTCTGGGTTTTCATGTGAGTTGATCTTAGAAAGAAAGGTTGGCTTATTAAACAAGTATATGGACGTCTATAGACTTGTGGTGTATATGCAATATGTGAAAGAAGAAAAAAAATGCAATCCAAGATAAGTGAAAGGCAAAATAAGAAGTTTTGCTACTTTTGAATTGGGGTGGGAGTCAGCAGCAGAGTGGTTGAGATAGTGGGAAATGATCTAAGAAGATGTGGGGAAATTTTGGTTCCTAATTTACGGCTAGTTCTCCTTATCTGAAGTCATCGGGAGATTGTCATTCTCAGTATGATAGTGGGTTCAGAGCACTAGAAACCCATCCTCAAGCTAGTGGGTCTCAATAAGCTCTATCGTATCCTCTTTGTTGATTCTATAGTCAGGCCAATCGTGATGTTTATGAAGAGTAGAGGAACAAATGTTTAAAATGTGGTCAAATTAGACATATGCAGAGGGATTGTCCTTCTAAGGTTGCTTCTGGGGCAAATGAGATTCTTTTATCTACTTTATTAGCTCCCGTACCAAAAGGTGCTATGTTTTTTTTGGGCTTCGACACTGGACAAAACTGTTTGTACTCTCTTTCCACTCATCAAGATTTTGACGCATCCCCTAATTTGTTACTAGTACACTCAAAATCTTCTCTCATGTTGTGTATTTCCTACTTGATCCTGGGTCTACTCTCTTATTTGACCCCTTATATGGCTATCCATTTTGTTTTTGATCCTAAATATATTTTGGACTCTTTTCTGTATCCACCGCAATAAGTGACTCTATTATGGCTAGAAGGGTCTATAGCGGTTGTATGATATCAGTCTATGGTAGGGTAACCTTGGTGGATCTGATAGTGTTGGACATGTTAGACTTTGATATGATTTTAAGGATGGATTAGTTGCATTTGTTCTATGCGTGTTCTATTTCTTAAATGAGATGGTGATTGAATAGGAAGGTAGTTCCCTAGTACACAAGGAAAGTTTTATTTCGTACCTTAGAGCATTTAAATTGGTTTCTAAAGGGTGCCTTTATCACTTAGTGCATGTTAAGGATTCTAGATCAAAAGGTCCTTCTTTGTAGACTATCTATGTAGTCTGTGAATTTCCCAAGGTGTTCCTTGATGATCTTTCTTGTGTTCCTCCCGATAGGGAAATCGACTTTGGAATTGATCTTCTTCTAGACACTCATCCAATTTCTATCCCTACATATAGAATGGCTTTGGCTGTGTTGAAAGAACTCACAAAGCAGTTGAAAGATCTTCTTAACAAGGGTTTTATCTGTGCTAGTGTATCTCTATGGGGCGGTCCTATTTTTTTTGTGTGTAAGAAAGATGGGTCCCATTGGATATGTATTAATTACTGCCAACTAAATAAGCTGATCATGAAAAATAAGTATCCCCTTTCGAGAACTGATTATTTGTTCGATCAGCTTTAACGAGGTAAGTTCTTTTATAAGATTTATTTTCAGTCGGGTTATCATCAGTTAAAGATTAGGGAAGTGGATATCCCTAAAACTGCTTTTTGAACCCAGTATGGTCATTTTGTGTTTTTAGTGATGTTATTTGGTTTGACTAATGCCCCGATAACATTTATGCATCATATGAATTGGGTTTATCGTTAGTTCTTACATTTGTTTGTGATTATCCTTATTAATGCTATTTTGGTGTATACAAACAGTAAGGCAGATCATGCTGATCACTTTTGCCTTGTGTTTCAAACCCTTAGGAGCAGCAATTATATGCTAAATTCTCTAAGTGTAAGTACCGGTTAAATATGGTGACATATTTGAGTCATGTCATTTCTAGTGAAGGGATCATAGTGGATCCACCGAAAGCTGCGGTGGCTAAAAAGTGGTGTAGACCTAGAACTCTATTCGACATTTGGAGCTTCTTAGATTTAGCCAGTTATTATAGAAGGTTTGTGGAGAGTTTCTCTTCTATTTCCACCCCATTGACTAAGTTGACTTAGAAGATGGTTAAATTCTTGTGGTCTAATGCTTTTGAGGGTAGTTTTGAGAAGCTAAAGAAAAATTTGACTTTTCCTCCAATCTTGACTTTACCTGAGGGCACTGATGGTTTTGTTTTCTATTGTGATGTGTCCCGGGTGAGACCGGGTTGTTTGTTAATGCAGCATGGAAAGGTGGTTGCTTATGCGTCCAGACAACTAAAAGTTCATGAGAAGAATTATCCGACCCATGATTTGGAATTGTTAGCTGTTGTGTTTGCATTAAAAATCTGGTGACATAATTTATATGGGGTCCATGTTGATGTATATTTTGTTCATAAGAGCCTATAATACTTGTTCACTTAGAAGGAGCTAAATCTTAGGCAAAGGAGATGGCTTGAGTTGCTCAAAGACTATGACATGTGTCTTCACTATCATCTAAGTAAAACTAATGTGGTTACTAATTCTCTTAACAAGTTGTCCATGGGAAGCTTATCTCATGTGTACTAAGAGAAGCGAGAATTAGTGAACGATATTCACCATTTGGAAATTTTTGAAGTTCATATTTTGGATATTCAAAAATGATTTTGGAGTTCGTCTTTTGGACTTCAAAAAGAGGTGGCGAAGTCATCTCTTGGTGTAGAGGTGAAGGAGAAGCAGATGTTGGACCCTATCTTGATAAAAATCAAGAATGATGTAGGTAGGAAGAAGGTGATGATTTTTGAGATCGGTAGTGATGGTATCTTGAGGTATCAAGGTATATTATGTGATGGCTTGCAAGGAAGAATTTTCGTCGAAGCCCACAAGTCACATTATATATTTATCCTAGTTTGACAAAAATGTATTATGATCTGCAGGAGATTTACTGGTGGAATAATATGAAGAGTGATGTAGCCAATTTTATGGCTAAGTTCTTGGTGTGTTAGCAAGTGAAGATGGAGGACTTGAGGCCCGGTGGATTGACTCAAGAGATTGAGCTACTAGTGTGGAAATGAGAGATAATTAATATGGATTTTTATACCAGTCTTCCACCATTACGCCAATAATTTGATTAGATTTGGGTCATTATTGATAGGATGACTAAGTCTGCTTACTGCATGCCAGTGAGGACTAATTTCTCTTCTAAGGATTATGCCAAGTTATTCATTGAGGAGATCGTGAAGTTGCATGGTACTCTAATTTTCATCTTATCTAATAGGGGTACTCAGTTCTCATCTCACTTTTGGAGGTTGTTCCAACAAGGTTTGGGGACTAAGGTGACCCTTAGTACCACTTAGGTGACCCTTAGTACCACTTTCCACTACAGACGGATGGAAAAGTGATGTGTTATAGAAATACAACACCTTTGATGCTTAAAATGAGGAAAATATGCAAGTTTTTGAGGTTATTTTGTAAGATATGATGCGTTTTAGGTATGTTTTACAGAAAATAATATTTTGGATTCTAAGTTTGTGAAAAAGGTGAAAAGGAGTTTTGGCTACTTTTTGGAGCAATTATGGATGTTCGGGACACTTTTAGGCTTGTTTGTGTTCAAAGCATATTTGAGGGTTAAAGATGAGATGAAAAGATGACTCTCGAAACTAAGTAAACCTACGGACCACAAGTAGGACCTACAAATCACAAGTAGAACCTACGGATCGTAAGTAGGCAAAGCAAGTGCTAGAAGTCCAAAATCCTGAGAGCTAACTTGTAGGATTTTTTCATCCGGTACCTGGGCCTTATACGTGCGCTTTGGTACAGATTCTAGCACGAGTATAATATGGAATTTGTGCGATGAAGTTAGTGATACTTAGCGGTACTGGGCATTCTAGGCTTATCAGTGTCGACTCCAACCCTCTTCTATGTATGAGATGTCTTTACACTAATTTCAGTTATAGACTATGTATTTTTAATTCTAAATATTATATTAGATGCTTTTAGGTTGTTACTCCAGATTTTGGGATTGGATTTTATGGATTTCATATTCCATCATAGTTATATTTTGTGTTTGGATTGATTTTATTATAAAAGTTTTACCTATATGGTTACTTCTATATTTGGGTGATTGAATTACTTATCAAGCTTATGCCGTGATAAGCGTCATCATAACCCATTTTTGGGTCATGACAAATTGGTATTAGAGTAGCCAAGTTCACAGGCCTTATAAGTGTAAGAGCAAGATGTCTAGTAGAGTCTCGCAAATTAGTATGTATACATCTATATCTATCTTCAAGAGGCAATAAAATGTCTTTAGGAAAAACTTGTATATTTTGATTCCTTATCGTGCAATTATTCATACCTTATCTTCTAAGTTGTGTTCCACTATTTTCTACATAGATGGGGAGGATTAGATCTAAAGATGTTAGGGATTTTGAGCCAACACCCTAGGATGGATCCCAGACTATGGGTGAGATAAGGTTCATGGACAATCCATAGGTAGAGGATGGGAATGAGAAGCTGCCCCTATCATAGGTAGTGCTAGAGGGACTTTCCCTGAGCTTATGATTGAGCATATAGGAGATGTGGGGCCAGCTCAGGTCCAGTTGCTACCCCTGTTTTAGAGGGTCCATTGATTCGATTATTTACTTATTTGGACAATGTTACCTTTAGTGCAGCTGTTTTTCTTCTAATTTTGAGTATGACACCACTATTAGTGTTAGCGTCTGCTTATGGTATTCCTTTAAACTCGAGTGGGGTTTTACCAGTTTTACCTGATGTTTTCCTAGATTTATTTTAGTTTTGGGTACCATCAGTTGAAGATTAGAGCTCCAAATGCTCCAAAGATATGTTTTAGGACTTGATACATTCATTATGAGTTCTTGATCATGTCATTTGGATTTATCGACGCTCCTACAACATTCATGGAGTTGATGAATCGGGTATTGATCATATGTCAACTCCTTTGTGATTATATTTATAGATGACATCTTGGTTTATTCCAAGAGTGGGGATAACCAAATGAACCATTTGAGGATTGTACTTTAGAGTTTGTGTGGTGAGAAGTTATGCTAAGTTTTCTAGGTATGAGTTTTGGTTGAATTCTATCTCCTTCTTGGCTGGTGGTGACTAAGAATGGTATTATAGGTGACTAAGAATGGTATTATAGTCGATCCAACCAAGATTGCGGTAATTTTTAATTGGTCTAGATCTACTTCTCCTACTGAGATTTAGAGTTTTGTTCGCTTGGTGGGTTATTATCAGTGTTTTGTTAAGGGTTTCTATTCTATTGTAGCCCCTTTGACCAAGTTGACTTAGAAAAAGGTAATATTTTAGTGGTCAGACGCATGTGAGAAATGATTTCAAAATATTAATGATTTTTTGTCTTTGGCTATTATCTTTACTTTTCCTAAGAAGGGTATGGGTTTTACCATGTTTTGGATGCTTTAGGTGTTGGTTTGGGTGCGGTGTTGATATAAGAGGATAGGTGATTACTTATGCTTCTCATTAGTTGGAGTCTCATAAGAGGAATTACCCCTACCCATGATTTGGAGTTGGCAATCATAGAGTTTGTGTTGATATTATTGTTTCATTGCTTATATAGAGTGCCTTCTGAGATTTTGTCAAACCATCATAGCCTTCAGTACTTCTTTAGATAGTGAGAACTTAATATAAGGAATCAACATTGGCTTGAATTTATCAAAGATTATGACATCACTATTTTTTATTATTCGAGCAAAACTAATGTGTTTATAAATGTCTTAAGTTAGAAGTTAGCTAGTTTGGGGAGTTTGGCTTATCTCTTGACCTCAAAGTGACCTTTAGGCTTGGAGGTCCAGTCTTTAGCTAACTAGATGCTTAGACTTGATTTTTGACACTCGAGCGTATTCATTCGGATTTGATTCAGTTTGATGAGAGGTTGACCTTTGTTGAGGAGCAGTGTCCATTTTACCCAGGGATGTAAGACAATTGCATTCTAGAGATAATCCTATGGTTAAGGTTCAGTGGAGTCACCTTTCTATTAAAGAGGCTACTTGGGATGTCGAGTCCGACATGTGTAGTAGTTACCTTTAAATTCTCACCCATATAGGTATTTTCTTACCTTTAGTTTGAGGACGAACTAGATTTTTAGTAGTGGATGCTATAATAATCTGAATTTGTGAATTTTCCATTTCTATGTATTTTGATTATTTGGTCCTTCCCTATAATTACTACATGCTAATTTTGAGGCTCAGGGATGGTTGCCAGGGTTCCTGATGCAATCAGAAATGATTTGTGTGAGTTTGTGGTTCTTAGAGGCTTTAGAAGCCATATAGTTGACTTTGATCAATATTTGTTGTTCTAAGTATCGGATGGCAAAACAAACTATACCAGCAGATCTAGAATATTGAATTTTGGTTAGTTGTGGGGTTGGTTCAATTTTGAGTCTTTTATATCTCATTCGGAACCTTTATTTGGAAAATAAAGAATTAAGGTCTCAGGGGTTAATTTTGTGAAAACAATCGCTTTAAGAAAATTCAATGTTGCTATTGAGTCTGAAACATAAAAATAAGCCTAGTAGCATATATAGTTTTCATTTGTCAGGTCCCGAACAAATCCTGAGGGTCCATTACGAGATATTTTAACTTGGTTTTTGCTAGAGGTTCAATATTTTTTGGTGCATCAGGTCCGTCATCGCGATCGCGTGGACACATATCGCGATTATGGGCCTTGATGATTCCCTTTATTGCGATGGGATAGTGGTGATGTTGCGACCGAGGTGAGTATTCGAGTGGACTAAGTATGGTTTGTACATCACAGTCGCAAGTCCCTCTTCTCATGGTTGTATGACCAACTTAATTCCCAGTTAACATTTGCCCTCACGATCGTGAAGTAGGGACCGCGATTGTGAGGCATTTTCACTAAATAGTATAAAAGCCTCTTTTTATATTTTTCCTCCATATTTGGACCTTTGAGCTTTGGATTTTGGTGATTTTTTGGGGTTTCTTTACTATTTGAGCTTGGGTAAGCTTCAAAACCTTCTTTCCACGCCTTTAAATCATAATTTTGGAATTACAAAATTAGGGGTTTATGGGTAAAGTTTAAAAAGGGGGGCTTCTTTATTTTGTACATCAATTTTAACCCATTTTGTATGGGTTTTCTCCTATCGAGAATGTGTTTTAAAAATGAAATTTTAGTTTTACCCCTTTCATTTTCCAACTCATTGTTCGAACTCGTTTTGGACTCGTACCAAATATGGTCAATATGTGTATCGATAGCTTTCATTTAGCGAGTAGATGCTATTTTTGAATGTTGTAGTTGATTCTAAGGCCATTGTTAAGGATAAGGCTCCATGTTTAAGTATTTTGGGTCAGAATTTTTGTCGTTTTGAGGTAGGTTATGGCTTAACTTCTTTCAGATTGAGTTGGGTAGTTTTTGAATAAGTAAAGAATGTAATGAATTGCGGAAAATAACTATAATATTTGTATTTTTAGGTTACTCCTATTTTAGAGACATGCTATGTATTTTCAATTTTGATTATTGTATTAGATGCTCTTATGTTGTGGCATTACATTTTGGGATTGGATTTTTATGGATTTCTTTAATTCTTCGTATTAGTTATATTTTGTGTTTGGCTTGACTCTATTTTCGAAGTCTCGCCTTGTTGTTTTCCTTTGTATTTGCATATTCCTTTGTTAGTTATGTTGATTGGCTTACTTATCAAGGTTGTGTCGCGATAAGTGTCACCAAGACCCATTTTTGGGTCGTGACAATATTATTTGTCATATTTCAAATATCTAGTGTTATGTTTTAAAAAAATTGAAGTCAAAGCTATATATAACTCTCTTTTATAAATATATCCCACACAGACAAATTTTTAGCATTAGCTTTTAGCATATGTTTTATACACACACATTCCAGAATATGTCAAGAGTTGATTTTATAAGTGAAGTTTTAAATACCAAAATGTAATGAAACTCCAGTTCATTTTCTACATGTCCAAACTATTTTGTTATTTAGAGCTTTTCTATAGTTGCCACAAGTAATTTTTGTCTTGGTGGAGCTGACCGTGTGATTACCGGACAGTTCGTTTAATTTTTAAAGCTATTTCCATGTTTTGATTTTTAGTTGTTCAAAGTTACTTATCTAGCCTAAATTGTAAACAAATGGTCCCATATACCAATTTTGACATTTACACTAGATCTGGAATGCCGATTTTAGCCTTGGAGGACCCTTGGTTCAGGTCTATAGGCTTACAAACTTTTTTTGAGCTGTTTGGTGGATATTGGTTAAAACGACCATTAGGTGTGTGGGACCTATATTTTATCGAAACGACCCCAGATAGAAATTTTAATAGAGCCGTTGAATCTGTAATGCCAAATTTGGTAGAGGTAATATAGTTTGTTTACGGTCAAGGGATTCCAAACAAATTGCAAGGGTTCGTTTGGAGTTTTAGCACTTGGCCAAAACTGCTGGTGTAGGGTAAAATGGCCTTCGCGTTTTTGAGTCCTTGGCAGCGATCGCGAAGGCAAAGAAAATAGCCTGTCACTATCATAAGACCTTGGTTCCATTTACTAAGGCCTTGATTATTGCTCATCGCATTTGCGGGTTTATCTTCATACTCACGAAGGGTAAGTAAGGTCGGCTATCGTGTTCGCGATATGGTCCCCAAGATCACCAGAAAAGGGATCCCCTGCAGCATTAATAGTTGGGAAACCTAACCGTTTCTTCATTTATTTCACTTTCCATATCTATAAAACCCTAGGAGGTTAAGAGAATTATGAAATTTGATCATTGGGTGATCGGAGTAAATTGGAGAGTGCATTGGGTGTATTTTCTCTGAAATTTTCATAAGTTTCCATCAATTTCCTAACTAATTCTCCAATTTAAATCCAAATCTCTAAATACTTTGTGGGCTGATTTGAGGGAGTATTTGTGCTCAGATTTCACTGATTTTGAGGGTAAATGATCCTTGAGCTGAAGGGATATTTTTATAGTTTCAAAGTTGTGATTTCGCAAGCGTGCCCCATGTGAGAATTTTACCTCAATTTTGGACCCAAAGCATTTATATGCAATTTAATTATTGTTATTCTTATATTAATGTGTAGATCATTATTTTGATAGAGTGGCATTACGAATAGGCTTCTTAAAAGGGAAAAGCTTCGATTTTATGGGCTTTCTTGGGCTTCATCGGGATCCAGGTAGGCTAGGCTTACTTTCCTCATAGCTTGAGCTTTATTATGGTATGTGTACAGTATTAGGAGAGTTTTTGGATTGGAACTTACAGCTTTGTTGCATATTTAGGGAAATTGGGAATATTTAGCCTGTTAGAGAGCTGTTTTAAGGTAGAATAGATCCATTCCTCCTTTTCTTGGGTTAATTTATTGCCTTAGGACTTATTTAGATTTATTTAACACTTTGTAGTAGAAATTAGAAGCCCTATTCTAGTTTTGGGTAGAAATAGCCTTAGTATGAACTTTTAGGGTTAATAGCAGCCCCGCCGACCCTCTTTTAGGTCAAATATCCTAACTAGTTCCTTGTAGACCTAGAAGGCCTTCTTTTGTTGACTTATACATATTCTTGATCCTTAGTATGATTTATACATCTTTCCAACTCTTGACTTGTCATGACCTGACCCAGGGCCTAGTCGTGATGGGTATCTCAAGCCCACCCTAGATCGGAGACCATCCCTTTATAGCCTGAACAACTGAACACAATATAGATAAACAACGGATGACAACTGGAAATATAAGTAAGATAGACATAATAAGATAACCAAAAAAGGACACTGGTAGTCCAAACCTATAACCATTCCCATACTTTGTCCACAAAAGACTCTAAAATGAAAAACCAAGTTAGGTCAGGACATACCCTTGACCATGACCAAAAAGGAAATTCAAAATATAAAAAGAAACCGATTGGATTTCGATACTCATCAATAAAGTAATGAAATGTCTGGCCTTCCAGAAGATGGAAGCTCACCATTTTAACACAGATCAACGGACGAACCAGAATCACCTAAATCTGGATAAAGTAATCAAAAATCCCCTATAACCCTACATCATGAAATGATGTAATGTCCAGGGACAGTTAGCAAGATGAGTGCCTGCATATAACTTAGGGACGGGATAAAATAATGTCATTTTTCAAAGCAAAACCAATATCAATGTAAATATTCACATACATGAATATATTATATTTATAAGATTCTAGGATAGGGTACGAGTTTATGAATGAGATTAAAAACCATTAATCGGGACTGTGTAGCTCTGATTTCCTAAAAGATCCCACAACTATATGGGTTTAGCTCCCCATTTTGAAAGGGCTTCAGTACGTGTTAGCCGAATGAAAGAGAGAAATCAGAGGAAGGGCGAAAGACTTCGATGCTCCAACCATTCCACAAATGTATACATAATGTGTGAACTATGCACACGGTAACCAAGACCACTACTCCGGCAAATGTGATTTCTAGTATCATCCAACTGGGACCTCCACCTTCCACACGGAGGTACACAATGGCCTTTAATCCCAAATTAAAACCATTTAAACATTCCTATCCATTGACTAAGGATTCTTTTAATTACGCATTTACTGTTAGTATTGTCATACCAAATAGTTAAGTTTGCAATCCAATTCCATTATACCATTTGCTAAACCAATTAGCCGAATTAACTCCAAAGTTTCTAATTTAGAAACCAATCCATGGCCATCAAGGCCTTTAAAAAACATTTTTATCCGTTTATCCATTAATGTAATAAAATAGTTTAGAAAAGTAAGGAAAACCATGTAATTGTCCATATTTCAAAACTAATTATGCAAGTGGGTTAAGGTTAACACCAATTCCAAACCAATAACCATAATTTTAGGGGAATCCTCAAACCCCATCCCATCTACCATGCCCATGCATCCAATTAGTTCAAAAAATACATGTTGAAGCATGAATAATAATTCCAAAATCATGGGATAACTAACCAAGCAGTAATCATGCAAAACCCTTAACCCATCATTTAAAACCCAACGATTAAATTCACATAACCCATGATTACTCACATACTTTATATAAAACCAATATAGGAAAAAGATACATGCCTGAAGACACCAAGAAATTCAAAGTCAAAACCCCAATCTGAAGCCTAGATGACTAATTCCCTTGAAAAACTGAAATACCTTAAACCTTGGCCTTTGCAATAATTTCTCATTTTTGAATATTTTGTACATGGTACGATTTAGGTATATAACTCATATGCTATGTTATAAGTTGGTGTCCTCTCTCTCATATGTTTAGTGTATTTGGGTTGGTTTTAATCTAAGATATGACTAAGCATCATACTGTTCGTATGGTAGGATACAAGGTGTATGATTCCAAGTCGTCTGATGGCCAATGTTTGGACTAGTTTAATCTGTCCAAGGTATGGATTATGGGTACTTCTCATACCTTGATGTAAGATTTAACCCTAGGTGGTCGTATTATATTTAATATAGGGGACCAAGGTGAGGTTTAGAGTATGAGTAATGGTACCACTTGTACCCTAGGGTACAATTTAGGGGGTGAGTCATACTCTCCTGTGTACTTTTTTTAATTTTTGAGCTGGAGGTATTCTAGACATTTTCCACCCAAAAAGCTTATGTCCCCATGGTATATAAACCTTGGTTTCCTCTCATAAAACACTTTGGAAGGGCATAAACACTCTCATATCCTCACTAAACTGTTTCTTAAATAGTAGAGGCTAGGGTCTCTGGAAGTACTCTTCAAAGGGATGAAGAGTCAAGTTTCCATTCGTGAATCTTCTTGTATAAAGAATGTACTCCTCCATCATTGTTATTTAAAACTAAAGGCATGTTTTAATTTAATTTAAACATTTATTTTGAATTATATATGGAGGATTTGAAAAGAAATGTTTAGATTTTGATGCATATTGATGAGTATTGTTTGCTCTTGGTTCAAACAATGTTTTCACGTGTTTTTGGTTATGGTTTTCACATGTGGGTGCTTGTTGGTTGTGGTTTAATAAATGGGTTCTATGTAACCCAATACTTGATGGTTTATGCTTTGGTTTTGCTCTTAGTAAAGGTATGCCCTCAGCATGTTTGATAAAATTCCTATGAGAATGTTTTTACTATATTGTTGGACTTTCATTGAAAATATTGCATGGTATGTCTTGGTAATGGAACCCTAAATTAGTTTGGATAGTTTAAATGGTTTTGAATGGTGTGAATGGTTTGAAAAGGTTATGAGTGGTTTAAACGGTTTGGAATGGTTAAATGGTAAGACCTTAGTGGCAATAAAATTATTTTGAATGAAAACACTATAGGGTACACGGAAATCTCCCAAGTGAATGAATAGTGAAATTGGTTTGAATGATGAATATCTTATGGGGTACATGAGAATCCCCCAAGAAAAACATAATAATGAAATACTTGTGGGGTAGATGAAAATCTCCCAAGTAAGCCTAATAATGATGGACTTGTGGGGTATATGGGAATCCTCCAAGTAAACTTAATAATGTAAACTATAGGGTACATGGGAACCCCCTAAGGTTGGCTAAAGACATTACTTGCAAGATATAGTTGGTATGAAGCTACCATTTAAAATAGCCTCGATTAGTAATAATAAAATTGGTGGCATGGTTGTATGGAAATGGTTTTAATTAGGCATTAATGGCGGGGTATGATAGCTAATTGTGAAGGTGGGAGTCTAATGGATGAACACTGGAAACTAATGTTTGCTAACATAATGATTGTTCATGGTGACCATCTATGATAATTATGGGGTATACGAAAATCCCTTAAGTACACTTGTACATATGTATCATAGAGCGCGAAGGGTACTCAGAAATCCCTTACTCCTATGGTATTCCGATTCATGCTGCTACACACATTGGGGCCTATTTAAAAGGTTACAATGGACGATATAGCCCATGGGTGGATTCTGATGTTTAAGCTACATAAACCCAAGTTAATGGTTTTAAAGGCATATTAAACCCTGCTCCCTTTCCCAGCATGGTTATATATGTATGTATAGTTGTGAATGCATATGGTTGGTTAACTTCCTTATCATGAGTGCATGCTAGAGTTTACCCACTAACCCATCTTTAGGTGGCTGCATCCCTACGTGATGCAAGAACCAGCCATACTCCTCCTCCTGCTCATTGATTGGATTCGGGGACAGTCAGTGTTGGATTAAAGTGGTGAGCTTCCATAGTTTGGAAGGCGTCCATTTATGTCATGGACTACTTTACGTACTTTTTTCTTTTTATAGACTTTGATTTTTGGCTATGGTCGGGGGCATGTACCAACTAGATACTCTTTAGTTTGGTTTAGAGGCTTTGTACGAGCAATTATAGACTTGGGTATAGAATGATTATGTTCTATATATTATATACATTGGATTATAGTTTTTGGTTTGGTTGGTTTCTTATGGGATAGATTGGCTTGGTTGGGTTGGTCTCGAATATGGACTTATCCCAAAGTCATCATATTATTAAATACATTATCTTCTCATATGTTTGGAATGCAATCCAATCAGGGTATATGTTGGCTGGTTGGATTGGGTATCAGGGGTGGTCTCCGATCCCAGTTGGACTTGAGACATCCATTACGCCAAGGCCTCGGTATAAGTCATGTTAACTTGGTATCAGAGTCTAGATTCGGTATCATTGGGTGTCTACAAAGATGTGTTGAGTAGAGTCTTGCTTATGGGTGTGTTGTACACCACACTTATAATCAGGAGGCTACAAGGCATTTAGGAATATTCCAGTTTCTTGTTGTTCTACTTTCGAGCTATAGAGTCTAAGGTCTTGAACTCTTCTCTAAATCTTCTTTGGTTAACTTTTTAGATCATGTCCTCTCAATGATCTAAAGTTAATGGAAACTCACCTGTCCTACTTGAGGACGATATGGATGGATCTCGTCCAACTGATAGAGCACATACCCGAACAAGGGTCGTAGTTTTTGATTTCCCCATGGAGATCCACTGGTCTCCACTGACCCTACTCCAGAAGGTGGCACTCATGTTTAGTTACCTCAATAAGAGGTTAACAATGCTAAGGTTCAACATTATAGTCATCTATTGACCCAAATAGTGACAACTTTATTGCACCAGTCTGGTCCTATTGGTACGAGAAGAATAAGGCAAGGTCGGGAAATAGGTAGAGTAAAGGGTCTCAGTTTTTTAACAACGGGGATGCTAATCGTATGGTTGTAAGTTGTCTAAAAGGAAGAGTTGGGTGGGTCTTAACTCTTATTATATGGCTAGTGCTCCCTACCGAAGCTATTGGGAAACGAATATTTTTAGATTAGTAATGCTTCTAGGTCATAAGGTGCCCAATCTTGGGCCGATGGGGTCCAATATGCACCATCCTATCCTTTTTGTCAATATTGTGGTCAATCGCATGGTGGTTGTTATGAGGAAGGGAGGAATCATTGTTTTAATTGTGGTAAATTACGTCATATGCAACGAGAGTGTCCCATAATGATTGTCGCTAGCACAAATAGGATACCGGTGGTCACTTCTCTAACTCATGCACCAAGGAGAGATACTTCTGGCTTCTGCACTTGTCAGGGCCGTCTCAATGATCTCACTATTCCTTAAGAATCCGAGGCATATCCTGATGCTGAAACTGATATGTCGAAAACTCTTTTTCTCATGGCTTATATGGTTGACTTAGTCTGGGGTCCCCTCTCTTTTATGTGACCCAATTTATGGCTGTGTATTTTAGCTTGGTTCGAAGTGTGTTTCAGACCCTTTTTCTATTTCTACCCCAGTAGGTGGCTCAGTAATTTCCAAAAAAGTCTATAGGGAGTGTGTGGTATCTGTTGGTAGTAAAAGGGCTTCGGTGGATTTTTTTTACTCGATGGATTTCAGTGTCATTCTGGGGATGGATTGGTTAAACTCTTTCTATGCATTATTAGACTTTCGAACCCATAAGGTTGTCTTAAGGCTCCTTCGTGAGTCAGTTATGGGATGAGAGGATGGTTCCTTGACTATCAATAGAAGGTTATATCATATCTTAGAGCTCGGATATTGATCTCCAAAGGGGTATCTCTATCATTATTTGGTTTGGGTTAAAGATTATAACTCAGAAGGTCCTCCTTTGCATTTGGTTGTGGTGGTGAATGAACTTCCAAAGTGTTGACACCTAATTTTTGTCCTCCCGACTGGATTCATCCTCGAGATTCTTTGATTTTAAATAAAATTACAACATTTATTTTTATTCGAATAAGATATTTTCAAAGTATTTATCTAGGTTATTTTTTCATCTTAAAGTAACAGTTATATATTTTTGTATTCATATATACGAAATTGTACACTTTTATTAATTAAATAATTTTTTTTACAAAAAAAAAAGATTTTAATCAAGGGTTATTTTGAAAATAAATTCAAAAGGTTAAAATTTTGACTCAAATATAATTTAGTCTCAAAAACAATTTATTTTGAAAAAAGATTTGTTTGATTTCATTTAAATCAAGATGCTCGGGATTAATTGTCTAAATCATCAATCATTGGATATTTAATAAATAGCTAAATCGTCAATACCTAATATACCCAAAAATAGCCCAATACCACCCCGTATTCGGCCCCTTCCTTTCCCCTCCTCCTATTTTTAAAAGGGAAAAAATTTAGAAATAACTTACTTATCCACTTAATTATGAGTTTCATAGCAACAGTTTCATAATTACATAATATAACAAGTTGTATTTTATATTTGTGCAAACTGTTGCTATAAAAATACAAATACAAATGATTTTTACTACCCTTATGATCGATATGTATTTTGTATTTTTGCAAACTGCTGCTACAAAAATACAAATACATACAAATACATATGCTACAAAATATAATTTGATAAAAGTATTGTTATTTTTTATAATTTAATACTTAAATATGTTACTTTATGTATTTTTTTCCTTTTTAAAATTTTAGGCCAAAACAAGTGGGCCCAATTCAACAAAATTAACCCAATTCCAGCCACCTATCAATTCCCACCAACATGGGCCAACAATAATATCAACAACTCACCAGCCCAGCGACTAACAACAATTCCACACCAGCTGCCCCAGCCTAGTAAAATCATCCAACTCAGACCACCACCCTATTCTCCCTTTTAACACCAACAAAGTTCAACATATCCACAACAGTAACAACCAACAACTTTAATAGTTGTTCCAAAGCGACAAACAACATTCCAAGAACGACAACACCACTTAACACCGTTCATCCTCAACCAAATGACGTTCAACACCACCAAAATGCTATAACGTCCATCCCAAAAACCCAGCCACATTACCATCCATTTTTAGCCCGTTCAACCTATTAAAGACAATAATGGCAGGAAAACAGTCCCCAAATGATGGTACAATGAAAATTGCCCTGAATTTCATTATTAATTCAAGATATAGTGGAGATTCTTTGTTGATTTTTAATTCAAACTCTATCCACATGTTTGAAAAAATATTTTCACTTCAAATCCGAATTTCAAATCCGGACTTCATCTATAAATAACACCTCTTTTACCATGTAAAAAAAGAATTTTGGGGAAAAATTGGGGGTTCTGAAGATGCTTGCCTTTAACCTTACAAAACCAAAATTCTTGAAGACAGTCAAAATATCAGAACTCGACGTTCTCTTTCAAATTCTGTTGGTTATAATTAACTTGAGGTAGTGGGATTTCATTCGATTAAAAGCTCATCGTCCCAATATCCCTGCCCAAAAACCGGTAAAGGCTCCATCTTCCACTTATACACTATTCTCTTTAGACCTCACTTGTGCGATTACACTTGGTGTGTTGTTGTTGTTGTTGTTATAATCTGAATGTTTATCTATTGATCTTTTTTTTTGGTTTCCTTTGTAACCGTTTTAGTTTTCTTTTTCTTTCTTTTGTAAAATTTGAAAGAGTTTAGCTTTATTACCCTAATTGGTATAGATTGAGGTGTATTTGCATGGAGGGGAATTAAATTACATACACTAACTTCATGATGGTTTTTTATAGGATTATGTGTTGCTTTATAAGCTAAATTATGTATAAAAGTTAATCTAGAAAAAGAAGAGTTGGAAGAACTTTATCATAAATTTACCAATTTTGTCCTGCTTTATGCATGTTTGATTAAACATAATGGTAAGATGTTATACAATAGCCATCTGCCAAACATTTTAAGTTTTAGATGTTTTATTTTATAGATTCATAACTAGGTGAGAGGCGACAGTGTTGTCAAAGGCATGCTTAAGCCTTGAAGTGAGACAAAAAACATGTTGAGCACTTTTCCTTGCTTGATGTATGCTTGAATGTTGTCATCAAGGCTCTAAGTATAGTTGACATCAAGTCTTTGCCTTGATTTCTATTTCTAATGACCCTCTCCTACATAGGCGACACTAAATAATTGATATTTCACTCCTCATAGTTTTCTTATTATTTCTTCTTCATATATTTTCTATTCATACTTATTAGTGGCTTGGGTGGCACATGGTTGATAGGGTCATGTCCTGGGGGCTTTGAGGGTCCTAGAGGGCTGGGGTGGGCTCGAGGGCTTGTGTTGGGTTAGGTATGAGATGCGGAGTGTGAGGTATTAAGGAAGGGGATAAGAGAGTTGATAGTTTGAGGGTAAGGTCGTGGTATATCAGGACCCTGTAGGGTAAGTTGATAGAACTGGTTAAGATTTTTAGGGAGAGAAAGATTAATATTGCGTGTGTCCAGGAGACCAAGTGGGTAGGTTCCAAGGCGAGGGATATAGATTGATACAAGTTATGGTTTTCAGGTTGTGAAAGACGTAGGAATGACGTAGGCATCTTAGTGGATAAGAAACTTAGGGGGCAGGTAGTAGAGGTTAAACGGGTCTGTGATAGGGTTATGACTATCAAGTTGATCTTGGGGGGTTTACCTTGAATATCTGTAGTGTATATACGCCATAGGTGGGCCTGGTCGAGGAAGAGAAGAAGAAATATTGGGAGGTTTTGGATGAGGTGGTTAGAGCAGTGCCTAGTTCGAAGAAAATATTCATAAGTGTGGATTTTAACGGGCACATCGAGTCTTTGCCGTGAGGGTACGATGATGTACATGGGGGCTTTGCCTTTGAGGTTAGGAATAATGAGAAAGCTGCTCTTTTGAATTTTATGAGGGCCTTTGGGTTGGTGGTAGTGAATTCTAGCTTTCCAAAGAAGGAAGAGCACTTGGTTACTTTTTGTAGTAGGATAACCAATTCTCAGATTGGCTTTTTGCTGATTAGGAAGGGGGATAGAGAATTATGTAAGGATTGTAAGGTAATCCAAAGTGAGAATCTTGTGAATCAACATAGACTCCTGCTGATGGACTTGGTTATCAAGAAGGGTAAGATGAGGTAAGGTAGGAAGGGTCAGCCTAGGGTTAGGTGAGGTAGTCTGACTCCAGTTAGTGCTTTGGAGATAGGGGCGATGTTAGAAGGGATAGGGGTGTGGGAGTGTAGGGGGGACGTGGACAGTATGTGGGATAGGGCTATTGGTTGCATCAGGGAGTCAGCTAGAGAGGTTTTAGGTGTTTCAAAGGGCTGGTCTGATTGGTATCGGGGGATTGGTGGTGGAATTAAGATGTTAAGAAGAAGGTAGAGACAAATAAGGCAGTTTATGCTAAGTTGGTTGAGAGTAAGGATGAAGAAGAGAAGTGGGTGAGAAGGGAGGAGTACAAGTTAGCTAAAAATGAGGCTAAGTTAGCAGTCATGGCTGCTAAGTCAGCAGTGTTTGAGAATTTGTATAAGGGGTTAGACGAGAGACAGGGAGAAGAGGTTATTTAGGATTGCCAAGGTTAGGGAGTGAAAAGGTCGTGATCTAGACCAGGTAAAGTGCATTAAAAGGGAGGATGAAAGAGTTTTGGTTGAAGACACCCTCACTAAGAAAAGATGGCAATCATATTTTCATAAGCTCTTGAATGATGAGGGGGACATAGGTCTTGTGTTAGGGGAGTTGGAGCATTCCGGGGATTGTCGCGACTTTGGCTTTTGGTGGCGTTTTAAAGTAGAAGAGGTTAGTGAGGCTATTTGCAAGATGCAAAGGGGCAGGGCGATGGGGCCCGACGATATTCTGGTAGATTTTTGAAAGTTCTCTAGCGAGTCAGGGTTGAGGTGGCTAACCAACTTATTAAATAATATTTTTATATCAGGAAAGATGCCTGAGGCGTAGAGATGGAGCACGATGATTCCTTTATATAAGAATAAGGG
Source organism: Capsicum annuum (assembly GCF_002878395.1). Classification (NCBI taxonomy): domain Eukaryota; kingdom Viridiplantae; phylum Streptophyta; class Magnoliopsida; order Solanales; family Solanaceae; genus Capsicum; species Capsicum annuum. The sequence continues at coordinate 103,071,320 of NC_061116.1, read as the reverse complement.
TGACATTTCGAGTTGCAATAACTATCAGGGTATTAATATGTTGAGTCACACGAAGAAGATTTGGGAGAGGGTAGTAGAGCATAGGTTGAGGAAGATTGTGTCTATTTTGGAGAATCAATTTGGTTTTATTCCTGGTCTCTCCACAACCGAGGCAATTCACCTTATGCTGAGACTGGTCGAGCAGTTTAGAGAGAGAAAGAGAGACCTTCATATGGTGTTTATTGACTTGGAAAAGGCCTATGACAAGGTCCCTAGAGAGGTTCTTTGGAGATGCTTGGAGGTTAGGGGGTCCCGGTAGCGTACATCAGAGTGATTAAAGACATATATGAGAAAGCAAAAACTCGGGTAAGGACAGTGAAATGAGATTTAGAGCATCTTTCAGTCTTGATACGGTTGCATCACGGATCAACTCCTAATTCATTTTTATCTACTTTGGTGATAGATGTGCGGACGCGAAATATACAAGGCGAGGTGCCTTGGTGTATACTTTTTGCAGATGATATAGTTTTGCTTGTTGAGTTGCGATAAAGGGTTAATGATAGGCTAGAGGTTTGGAGACAGTCCCTGGAGGTTAAAGATTTCAGGTTGAGTAGGACCAAAATGGCGTACTTGGAATGGAAGTTTAGTGACTCGAGGCAAGAGAAGGAGCTAGTAGTGAAGTAGGATTCTCAGGCAGTTCACAAGAGGATGAATTTTAAGTATCTCAGGTCTACGATTCAGGAAAATGGGGAGATAAATAAGGATGTCTCTCACCATATTATGATAGGTTGAATGAAATAGAGGCTCGCTTTAGGAATTTTATGCTATAAGAAGGTGCTCCCTAAGCTGAAAGAAAAATTCTATAGAGTTGCAGTCCGGACTGCTATATTATATGGAGCAGAGTGTTGGCCGGTTAAAAATTGTCATCTCCGAAAATTGATGGTGACAAAAATGAGGATATTGCATTGGATGTGTGGATTCAAAAGGGCTGCCAGGGTTAGGAATGAAATTATTAGGGAGAAGGTGGGAGTGGTGTCAGTGGAGGATAAAATGCGGGAAGTGATGTTGAGATGGTTTGGTCATGTGATGAGGAGGGGCACGAATGCCCCCGTTCGTAGGTCTGAAATGTTGGTCTTGGATAGTTTCAAGCGGGGTAGGGGTAGATCGAAGAAATATTGGAGAAAAGTGATTAAACGTGACATATAGCAGTTACAGCTGACTGAGGACATGACCTTAGATTAGAGGATATGGAGAAAAAACATTATGATAGAGGGCTAACGGTATGGATAAGTAGTAGTCAGTAATTAGGTGGACTTTGGTGTCCTTTGTTTGGCAATGTAAATTTTTTTTGTGGATGTTGTACCTATGTTATTTTATCATGTTCTATGCTTTGGATGGTTTTGTATACTGCCTTTTATCTTGAGCTGGGAGTTTATCCGAAATAGCCTCTCTACCTCTTTTGAGGTAGTGGTATGGACTGCGTATACTATACCCTCCCTAGACCCCACTATGTGGGAATATACTGGGTTTGTTATTGTTGTTGTTGTTGCATTCATTTTCATTAAGTCGCAGTGTTGTTCGCTTAGACAGTGATACCAGTTAAAAGACCTAGTCATGATTCACCATATACAAGAGAAAGGGTTCATCATAAATTTTTGAATGTTGATCTTGTTTACAGATTAGTTAACAAAGTATGTATCCATATTTGGGATCCATTCACCTCCTGATACATGTATAGTTGACATAATCCAATGAATGTCCCATGAACATTTAAATGTTGATGTTCCTCCATGAGTAACATGAATTATGCATTTCTGGTAGGTTTTGGTGTAAAGTTGGCTAGTTCTGTCTTCCTTCTACCATACTTTGGTATCTGTGGAGCATACTCCTTGGCTGCCCATGGTCTTGTACATCTTTTCTACAAGTATTTTTTTTTGAGAATAATGTTCATCATACAATAATCTTTGGTTGTAAAGCATTTTGAATTCCTAACTTGTTTAATGCAAGAGTCAAATTATTGGCACAAGAGCGGAACACATGGGAAGTACTGGAGAGAGAAAAAAAAAGAGAAGAAAGAGAGCTCATCATCCCACATTCTTTATTTATTTTGAATGACTTCATGATTATTTCCTTTTACGGCTAAGTGACTCAATGCAATATGATCATATCTTGCTTGAATAATATGATTCAAGTACTAATTGCCTTCTCTTTCTTTCATGTAAACCTCTTTGGTTGAGTCCATGAGACTCCAATCCTTGCATATTTCAGGGCCGAGCCCCACAATATGTCGAGTCGAGCCTCATTAAAGTCTAAAATTGGACTGATATACACAGGATGACACAAGTATACAAGCTGGTATATGCTGATATACTGCGTGTATACACTGAAAGTCGTAGCTGCATACCATCATACAGTGTACAATAAAAAATGGAGAGGGAATATGCTGACTTCTACGTTGATATACAATATATATGAGGAAATATACAAAAAAACGCAAGAATGAAGGGATATGATATACAATTAATACACATAGCTGAAAGGGCTGAAAAATCCATGAAAATAAGCCCAAAAAAGGGTAGATTTCAACGGGCCAAATTAGGGGCCCAAATCTTGAACTTTTCCTCTTTAAATTCATTTGTATATTTCTATTTTAATTACTCTTATTCATTTTCTTGTAAATCCTATTTGATTATGTTCTTGTATTAATTATTAATTTGGTTAGCCTTTATAAATCCCTCTTAAATTGCTATTTTTGTTTTTCTCTTTATTTTTTCTTTGAGTATTTTCCTTTTTAGCGTAATATTTAAAATTAATAAAATACATCTTTCTTCATGTTTTTCCTTGAGAATAAAATTTTAAAAAAACTAATAAAAATGACATTTTATTTTATTATTGTGTTAAAGTATTTTATTTAAGTTAAAAGAAATTTCTCATCAACCTAAAATCAATTTTCTTCGCAAAAATGAAAAATATTTTCATTAATTAGTTGAATTTCATAATTTGTTTATGTTAATATTTTTTGTTAAAAATTTATATTTGTGTTATAAGAAATGATATTCAAAATCATTTTCTTTCTCCTTTTTGTTTGACAAACAATTTACAAATGAATCGGGTTTTAGTTCAACCTTCTTCAAAGAAGATTTCTTTAATTAAATAGAATCAAATTTCACTTGAACAAATGAATTTCATTTAGTTCTTCAAAAAATAAAATAATAAATAAATAAGCAATTTGAATCAAAGTTATTATTTTTTTTAAATATAAAATCTAGCCTTTGCCAAAATTATCCACTTTTAGTTAGGCAAAATGATCTTTTGGTGAACCGTTTTTAAATGGACGCTCCTAAGTGCCTTAAAAATCTTGTTAGGGCGTTAAATGAATCCTTACTCAGTTTCTCTAATTTCAAAGATTTATTTCTGTTTTCGAATCTTTGAAATTTTCTTAAGTTTTCTTGATATTTTCTATAAAAATCAAGTGGCGACCATATAAACTTAAAGTTATTTAAATTTTTTTTTGAATTTTGAAATAAGTTCAAATAGGTCAAAACCATTTTCTTTAAATATAAAATACAAAAAGGGATAAAACACTGCGGTCTTTCCTGATGACCCTCATGGTGTCCTTTTAATGGTGAGATTGAGTTTAGGAGTGACCTTATTTCGAACACATGTCCAATTTTTATTCTTTCTTTGTAAAATAGTTCTAGTTGGATTACAAGATCTTAATGAGAAATTAAGAGATGTTATAGATGAAGGTTTCGTCCATCCTAGTGATTCTATGTGGAGTATTTCCTTTCTTTCATTCATAAGGGGGTGGTTTTCCCCTAAAAATGCATAGGTTGTCATGGGTGAATAATGAATTTAGAGTGTCCTCTTTGTGGGGTGGACCACATATGTATATTCTATATGGGGTTCTTCATTAATAGTGCATGGTGGTTGATAGATACTAAGCTTACACCTAAGTATTGATGTTGATGAAAGAGTTATGTTAGCTCGGGGATAACAAGGAAAAAATTGTGAAGGCAGAGTGATAGGTTTGATAAGGTGTGCGGAAGGGGGGCAATGTTGGTGACATGGGAAACCTATAGTGGGAAAGTTGTGACATATAGGCCGGGGGTTCAGGTTGAACTGGTGGATTGGTGGTTAGGTCCTTGGTTGGGTTAGAGCATAGAGTTTGGATGACTATACTAGGCTCTAGGTAGCATTTGGATAGATGAAGATTTAGGTATAGGAGAACCAAGTGTCCCTAGTGTACATCCTTGGTAATACCCTTTAGAGCAAAGTGTTGTGCTGGTAGATGTAATAAAATGAAGGTTGACGCTTAACCTTAAATATTTTTTAGCGATGGACTTCTAGGGAAGGTCGGGGTGTATCTACCCCTACGCTAGAGTTTCTTTCCTATCTCGGTTAAGAGAGCACTCTCTTAGTGTTGTGTGCAATTTCGTAGCGCTTATGCCTACAGTTCTCATTCTACATTTTCCTTATTTCCTGGATATGAATCTTGACCTATGATAGATGCGGTGGTGTTTCTTTTGGTGTTCATTCCTAAAGACTCCTATTATGGTATGATTTTGTCAAGATAATTCTTTATTTATGACCTAGGTGGTTGCTATGAAGTACCTTATGACTATGGTGCCGTGTCACTTTTTTGGGGGTCTTATTTCGGTGTCATGAGTAATTCTTGTACTTTAGTTCCTTAATGACCCTTCTTATGTTAGGATAGTAGTGCTTTTGGAGGTGTGGTGATGTTTTGAAATAAAAGAGAGGTAGAAGTCCCTAAGTGGGGGAGATTCTAGGGTGACTACTAGAACTAAGGTTATGGAAAAGAAGGGGAGGGCGAGGAAAGGTTGTGACCATGAAAAATGGTTATGAGAGGAGTAGGTGGTGAAAAAAAATCTTTATGAAATTGATAGATGTTACTAAATCTTTGGAAGGGTAGATCATACCGTAGGTATTGAAGAGATAGGCTTAAATATTGTGGTTGATAGATATACAAATTATGGTGTTGGGTACCTAAGGAGCGTGGTGAGGCATGATACTTGGATTCAGTAATGGGGCGGCATAGTGTTTTGGGTGGATGTAAGAAGTAGAGCTCGATGGCCTAAGTTAACTCCTTTTAGCACTGTATAGGCTTGAACATAGAATTAGTGTATGGCTAGACTCGGGCTCGTGTAGTGAGATGCGTAGAGGGAATATGTGTTGAAGATGACTTGCTCTCTAGCATGAGTTCCATTCATCTGGTATTTTTCTGTTGGTTGAGGTAACGTGTGGGTAATCCTCTGTTGGTTGTTTTATTTGGGAGGTATTAGAATCTCTGACTATTTTTCCTAAGGAGGTCCCTGTTAGGATCTTAGGTTGGCAAGTTCTCCAATTACGAACGAGAAGGTGTGGCTTTGGTGAAGGTTCTATGGTGGAACCAAAAGTCCGAGGAAGCCATTTGGGATGCAGAGGAGGACATGGATTCACGTTGGTTCTTCGTTCTGGAAGATCATGTGTTAAGTATATGTTATTTATCACATCTTTTTTTTCTAACTTGGCTAAAGGAAGGGAAGATTTCCTTGTGTATTTGTTCTCTAACTTAGATAAAGGTTGGAATTAAGGTTTTGGATTGTAAATTGTGCTTGGAGTATGTAATGATCTTCTCATCTTGATTTATGTCTTTGTCTTCTAATTTGGTCGAAGGGAAGATTTATGGGGATTAATGTGTTAACTCGTGCTTTTACTTTTCTTTACCCGTCATTCGAGGATAAATGATTCTAAGAAAGGGAGAATGAAACACCCTAAACCTTGGCCTTTGCAAGAATTTCTTGGGTTTGAACATTCTAGACAAGGTACAGTTTGGGCATCTACTCGTATGCAATGGTACAACTTGGTAGCCCCTCTCTTGTATGTTAGTCAGTGTATTTGGGTTGGTTTTTGTCCAAGATACGACTAAGCATCATACTGGTCATATGGTAGGATATGAGGTGTATGATTCCAAGTCGTATATGGCCAATATTTAGTCTAGTTGAATCTGTCCAAGGTACGAATTATAGGTACTTCTCGTACCTTTGGGTACGAGTTGACCCTAGGTGGTCATATGATGGTCAGTATAGGGGACCGAGGTAAGGTCTAGGGTACGAGTAAGGGTACAACTCTTACCCTAGGGTACGACTTCAGAGGTGAGTCGTACCCTCCTGCGTGCTTGTTTTTAGTTTTTGAGCTGGGGGTATTTCAGACATTTCCCACTCCAAAATCCTTATGTCTCCATGTTATATAACCCCTGGTGACCTCTCATTATACACTTTGGAAATACATAAACACTCTCCTATCCTCTCTAAACTCTCTCTTGAAGATTGGATGCTAGGGTTTCTACAAGTGTTCTTCAAAGGGCTGAAGAGTCAAGTTTCCTTTCATGAATCTTCTTGTACAAGGCATGTACTCCTCCCTCATTGTTATTTACAACTAAAGGCATGTTTTAATCTATTTTAAACATTGATTTTGAATTATATATGGTGGATTTGAAAACAAATGTTGAGGGTTTGATGCATATTGATGAGTATTATTTACTCTTTGTTCAAACTATGTTTTCACGTGTTTTTTGTTATTGTTTGCAAAAGTGGGTTCTTGTTGGTTGTAGTTTAATAAATGGGTCATGTTTAACCCTAAACTTGAAGGTTTACGGTTCGGTTTTGGTCTTGGTATAGGTATTCCCTCAACATGTTTTATAAAATGCCTATGAGAATGTTTTTACTATATTGTTATGGTTTTGGCCGTAGTTTGGGCAATGGCTAAGGGTCACCTTATTGTTATAGTCACGAGTCACTCCCCACGACTTGTGACCACACCTTATGACTCATAGGGTCCTATTCATATTTATGATAGAAACATTGGGCAAACTAACTAGATAGATAATAATTGACACTATACAATTCATGAGGAGTTTTCACGACTCATTACCTGAGCCGTGCCCTGGACAGTGAGCTTAATCACAAGGAAAATTTTAGAGTCCCAAACCTGGGGGTATTACATTTATCCCCTATGATCATTCGTCTCTGAGTAAGGAGTCAATACACTCATTAGCACGATAACAAGAAAGAATACAACCACAAAACCATGAACAAAGTCCAACAAGCAATGAAAGCAAAAAGGGAACTCGTACCTTAAACATTTTCATTCAATGCGGGGGAAAAAAATGGATATTTAGTCTTTATATCATCCTTGGCTTCCCAAGTAGATTTTTCCACCTATTGATTCCCCCAAAGGACTTTTATAGGAGCCACATCCTTAGTCCTCAATCTATGGACTTATCTATCCAAAATCTCGATCGGGACTTCCTCATAAGGCAAAGAATCCAAAATACCCAAATCCTCCACAGGGACAACCAAAGAAGGATCACCTACACACTTCTTCAACATCGATATGTGAAACACGAGATGAATAAAACCTAAATTTGCAAGCAACTCCAACTTAAAAGCAATGTTGCCAAATCTTCTCAAAATTTGATACACACCAACGTAATGGGGACTGAGCTTACCTTTTTTCTTAAAACTCATGACTCCTTTCATAGGATAGACTATCAAGAAGACATAATCACCTACTTAAACTATAACTTCCTTAGCCTCACATCCTCATAAGACTTTTGTTGACTCTGAGCAGTCTTAAGCCTTTCGCTAATCACCTTCACCTTCTCTATGGCTTAGTGAACTAAGTCAGAACCAAATAACTAGTATCATGAACCTCAAACCACCCAATAGAAGACCTACACCTCCTACCATAAAGAGCCTCAAAAGGAGCCATTTAAATACTTGAGTGATAATTGTTGTTATACCTGAACTCAATAAGAGTCAAGTGATCCACTCAACTTTTCTTAAAGTCAATCACATAGGACCTTAGCATATCTTCCAAAGTTTGAATAGTTCAATATACTTGTCCATTTATTTAGGGGTGGAAAATGGAGCTAAGGTTCACCTTAGTTCCCAAACCTTTTTGAAATGAACAACAAAAGTAAGAAGTAAATTGCGTACCTCAATCTGAAATGATGGATACTAGTGCTCCATGCAGGTTGACAATCTTCTGACTAAACAACTTAGCATAATCATCTCAAGAGTAGGTAGTCCTCAAAGGAAAGAAATGAGCAGAATTAGTCATCATATCCGCAATGAACCAAATTGAATCATACTGATTACTAGATCATGGAAGACCCGTGATGAAATCCATGTTGATCATCTCCCACTTTACATGGGCAACTCTATCTCTTGAGACATGCCACTGGGCCTTAAGTGTTTGACCTTAACTTATTAACAGACCATACATTTAGCTATGAAATTAGCCACATCTCTTTTCATGTTGTTCCACGAATAAATCTCTTTTAAGTCATGGTACATCTTAGTCGTTACTGGATGAAATGTATATCTAAACTCATGAGCCTCAGTCAAAATTCTTTACCACATCCTATCAACATCAAGAACACGTATCCTTCCTTGGTACCTCAAGATAGCATCACCACCAATTTCAAAGGCCATAACCTTTTGCTGTCCCACTTCATCCTTAATCTGTATAAGGATAGGATCCAAGGACTTCTTCTCCTTTACCTGAGTGCTAAGAGATGATCAAACCACTTCTTGAAAAATCACTCCTCCATCCTTCAAATCCATAAGACAAACTCCCAAATTAGCTAGCCATTGAATATCCTTCACAAATCCTCTCTTCTCCTTATCTATACGAGATAAGTTCTATATTGACAACCTGCTAAGAGCATCTGCAACCACATTAGCTTTACCTACATAGTAGTGAAGACCCATATCATAGTCCTTTAGAAACTCAAGCCACCACCTCTTCGTAAGATTCAACTCCTTCTGAGTGTACACATACTGCTAGTTCTTATGATTGGAATAAATTTCCACATATACCTGATATAAACAAGTTTGCCAAATCTTCAAAGCAAAGCCACAACCGCCAACTCTAAATCTTAAGTCAGATAGTTTCTCTCATGTACCTTAAGCTTATTAGAAGCATAGGCCACAACCTTATCATTCTGCATTAAGTCACAACCCAATCCTACCCGAGATGCATCATAATATACTACAAATCTATCAGTACCCTCTGGTAGGGTCAAAATTAAAGCAGAGGTAAACTTATCCTTCAACTTCTCAAAGATACCCTCACAAGCATCTGATCATAAAAACTTTACCTTTTTATGCATCAACTTCATCAACGGAGAAACAATAGATTGAAAACTTTCTATAAACCTCTTATAATACCTAGCCAAGCCCAAGAATCTCCTGCTATAGGTTGGATTTGTAGGTCTATGCCACCTCTTAAGCACTTTAACCTTCTGTGGATCTACCTTAATCCCTTCACTAGAAATAACATGTCTAAGAAAAGTCACAATATTCAACAAAAACTCACACTTAGAAAATTTAGCTTACAACCTATGATCCTAAGAGTCCGCAACACAATTTAGAGGTAACTGACATAATCTTTCTTACTATTAGAATAAAACAAGATATCATCAATGAAGAAAATTACAAATAAGTCTAAAAACTATCTGAACACCTGATTCATAAGATTCATAAAAGCTGTCAGAGTGTTAGTCAAGCTAAATGACATAACTAAAAACTCATTGTGACTATACCGAGTTCAGAAAGTAGTCATAGGGATATAAATCTCCCTAATCTTCAACTAATGATAAACAAAGATCAATCTTAGAGAAGCATTTATCACCCTGAAGCTGATAAAAAAGATCACCAATCCTAGGAGAAAGATATTTATTCTTCACTGTAACCTTATTCAATTGCTGATAATCTATACACATCTGAAGTGACCCATCTTTCGTATGCATAAACAGTATAAGATAATCACATGAATAAAAATTAGGATGAATGAATCCCTTATTAGAAGATCCTTTAACTGCACCGTTAGCTCTTTTAATTCTGCTAGAGCCATTCTATAAGGAGGACTAATGATAGGATGGGCATCTGGTAGAAGACCAATCCCTAAGTCTATCTTCTCATTTGGAGAAATAATATGAAGATCCTCGAGAAACACTTCAGGAAACTTATTGACAACAAGGACATATTGGAAAGAGAGGCCCTCCAAACTAGAATTCTTGACCCAAACCAAGTGATATAAACACCTCTTAGAGATCAACTTTTTGTCTTAGAGATAAGCCTCCTTTTAGGCACTAAGGAACTTCCCTTCCATTCAAATACAGATTTTTAGGAAATTAGAAACTGACCTTGCGGGTCCTATGATCCAAATAAGCATAGCACGAATAAAGCCAATCCATGCCTAAGATTAAATCAAAATCCACTATATCAATCTCTACCAAATCTACTAATGTATCTCTATGAAGGATGGAAACCACAAAACCCCTATAAAGTTCATAAAAAATAATAGAGTCACCTATCAGAGTAGACACAACAAAGGGGTCAAAATATTTTTGAGACCAAAACCAAAATGCACAACCACATAAGGGGTCACATAAGAAAGGGTAGACCCCTGATCAAGCATGCAATATATATTATGAGAAAAGAGATGTAACATACCGGTAGAAACTTCAACATATTCCTTGGATTATTGATGGTTAGCAAGAGCATAGAGATTATTCTAGCCAGTGTCAGTACCAGAAGTAGCACCGTTTGGTACAAAAGTTAAATAAGTGGTAACTGAGACTTTATTAGACCTTATGGATACCTTAGTCATGGGAAATTCTCGCTGCATGTGACCAAGATAACCATAATTAAAGTACCTATTCCTATTCTCATCAAAATAACTCTGATAAATCTAACCACAAAATCTATAAGGAGGCTATGGTAGGACTAACTAAGCTCCACTAGCTTAAGACTAGGCACTCTGTGCCTTAGGACCACTACTAGTCTGAAAATAACAATCACAAAATGGCTTAGGATAGGGAGCACTAGCTGATGACTAAGAATTAAAAATTCCTTTAGTTTTCTTTCTCTTGATCGATTGTCTACCTCCTCTCTTACTATTCTACTAATTTGTACTATTGTAATGAGTTGAGCTGGGGCCCTAGCCACGATGGGCATCCCAAACCATCAAGGCCTGACAGACCCCTGTAATGGCCCAACCCACTAGTGATATTATCTGTATTGGGCCTAGGACCACATGACTTTAAAATACGTCACTAGAGAGTAAGTCTTGCTTACTTATATACCCAACATCCCTTTTGTGTTTTGCCGATGTGGGACTCTTTATTATAAGTTGGGGTAACACATACACCACCTAATAGACTCAACATCCTTGCTAAGGTTTTCTCCACAGAATGGCATTTTCCTATACTCAAGACTAAGGTTTACCCCGCCTTACCAGGCTTTTCCTAAACACAATATGAACTCTAGCCCACATCGATAGGCTGACATAGGAGCAGCTCTGATACTAATTTGACATGATCCAAACTAAGGCCTAGACATGTCGAGCATATCAAGTCCGACCCAAATTAGAGACCGCCTCCAATACCCAACCATAACTGCATTGACCCTATCTAAGATAAATTCCAAACATATAATAAGATATAAAAATCAATTGAAAGATATTTAAAAAATGATATATCCATAACCAACCAAATATCCAATCCAACATCTAATCATTATCAACCCCAATACCAATACCAGTGCCAAAGTTGACACTAATACCGATACCACCCATTCTCATTATAGTCACACAAAGCCTCTAATTGAAAACAAAGAATATCCAGTCGGGACATGCCCCCGACCATAGAAAAACCAACGTATAAGAAATAAAGAAAAATATTAAAGAAGTTTGTATAATGAAATAGAGCCTTCCAAAGTATGGAATCTCACCACTTTAATATGACCCAAATGCTATCCCCGAATCTAAGTCACTGAGCAAGAGAAGTAGTATGGTCGATTCCCGCATCACGTGGTGATACAACACCCGAAGATAGGTTAGCGGGTGAACGTTAGCATGTACTTAAGAGTAAGGACAAAATAATTACATTAGTTAAAACCAAAGTAAATAACCATATGTAATCATATACATACACATATATACCATGTCAGGTAAGAGAACTAGGTTAAGCATGTATTTAAAACCTTTAACTTAGGAATGTGTAGCTCTGGCATCCTAAATCCACCTATGGTCTATATGGGTTTAGCTCTCTCTACTAAAAAGGCCCTGACTCAAGTCATGACAAGGATGGAGGATGTAACACCCTAACTTAGGATAGGGAATACCACATCAATAAAATATAGGAGAGATATTGTGTATATTAGTAAGCAACCCTTTCTCCCTAGTGATGTATTTTAAAATCGTGCAAGCCTGGGCCTAAAGCAGATAATATCACTAGTAGTTTAGGCTGTTATAGGGTTTTCTCTTGCCTTGATATATTTTCATGGTGGTGAAAACTTCAGGGCATAGGGTGCCCAATCTTTGGATAGTAGGACCCATTCAACCTTATAATATCTTTTTTAAAAGTTCTATGGTAGATTAAATCAGGGTTATTATGAAGAAAAAATATATAAATGCTTTAGCTATGGTCAGTTAGGGCACATGATTAAGAACTATCTGGTGGCCAAGGTTATTTCAGGGGAAAACAAGGTTCCAATTTTTTCATTATCAGCTCCTGCACCAAAGGTGCACTATCTAGTTCCAGTACTAGTCAGAGCTATCTTTGTGAGCTCAATAATCGATAGGAGTTTGAGGCATTACCTGATGTCATAACTGGTATGTTGAAAATTTTTTCCCATAATATGTACTGTTTACTTGATCTGAGGTCCTCTCTCTCTTATGTGACCTATTTATGGCTATTCATTTTAGTGTTGGTTCAGAGTGTGTTTTAAATCCTATTTTGTTTTTACATTGGTGGGTGATTCTATGGTGTCCTGTAGAGTCTATAGGGGTTGTGTGGTATCTATGGTTGATTTAGAGGCTTTGGTGGGTTTGTTTGAACTAGATATATTTGGTTTTGATGTCATATTAGGGATGGATTGGATGCAATTATTCTATGCTTATATAAACTATCAGACCTATAAGATCATTTTTAAAGTCCCCAATAAACTAGGTATTGAGTCGAAGGGTGGTTCGTTATATCCTAAAGGAAAGTTTATATCATATCTTAGAGCCTAGAGATTAATTTTTAAGGGGTGTCTCTGTCATCTAGTCGAGGTTAAATATTCTAACTTGGAGGGTCCTTCTTTAAATTCTATACACGTGGTTAATGAATTTCTTGAGGTCTTCCTTGATTACCTTCCTGGTGTTTCTCCTGCTAGGGAGATTGAATTTGGAATTGATCTTGTTCTGGACTCATCTAATTTTTTTTCCTCCATATAGAATGACCCCAGTTGAGTTGAAGGAGCTTAAGGAGCAGCTAAAGGATCTTTTAGCTAAATGTTTTATCCATGCTAGTATATCTCTGTGGGGTACACTGGTGTTATTCATACATAAGAATAATGGTTCCCTTTAAATGTGTATTGATTGCCAGTGTTTGAATAAGGTAACGTTAAAGAATAAGTACCCTTTGCCAAGGATAGATTATTTATTTGATCATCTTTAGGGAGCTAAGTTTTTCTACAAAATTGATCTTCGATACGAGTATCATCAACTAAAGATTCGGGATGTGGATATCCTTATAACTGCCTTCCATACCTGATATAGGCACTTTGAGTTTCTGGTTATGTCCTATGGCTTGACCAATGACCCTACGACATTCATAGATTTTATGAATAGAGTCTTCCATCAATTTCTGGATCTGTTTGCCATTATTTTTATAGATGACATTTTAGTGTACTCTAGGAGTTAGGTGGATCATGTGAATCACCTCCATATTGTGTTTCTGACCTTAAGAGAGCAATAATTATTTGCAAAATTCTAGAAATATGAGTTCTGGTTGAACGCTGTAACTTTTTTGGGTCATGTCATTTCTAGTGAAGGGATCTTGGTGGATCCACAGAAAGTTGCAATGGTGAAGAAGTGGCCTAGACCCAGGACTTCAACTGATATTTGGAACTTCTTGGGTTTAGTGGGTTACTACATAAGGTTTGTGGAGAGTTTTTTAACTATTGTTTCCTTGTTAACTATGTTTACTTAGAGAAAAGTAAAATTCCTATGGTCTGATGCTTGTGAGGGGAGTTTTGAGAAGCTGAAGGATAATCTAACTTCGCCTCCAAGCCTAAATTTTCCTAAAGATACTGATGGGTTTGTGGTCTACTATGATGTATCCCATATGGGGCTTAGTTGTATTCTGGTGCAGCATTCAAAGGTGATAGTTTATGCCTTTAGAAAGTTGAAGGTACATGAGAAGAACAATCTAGCTCATGACTTGGAACTATTAGCGGTGGTGTACGTATTAAAAATATGGCATCACTATTTCTATGGAGAGCATATGGATATCTTTTCTGATCATAAGAGCCTATAGTATGTGTTTAATTAGAATGAGCTTAACCTTAGGCAAAAGGGATGGCTTAAGCTTCTCAAGGATTATGATATGAGTCTTCACTACCACTCAAGTAAAGCCAACATGGTTGCTTGATCTCTTAGATGGTTATTCATGAGGATTCTAGCTTATGTGGATAAGGAGAAGTAGGAGTTAATGAAGGATATTCACCATTTGGCTAACCTTAGAGTTCATCTTTTGTACTCTAAGGATAGTGGTATGATTGAGTTGGAACTGGCGCAATCATCTCTTGATGTTGAAATAAAGAAAAAGCAAATGTTAGATCCTATCTTGATGAGGATCAAGGGTAATATGGGTAGGAAGAAGGTGATGACATTTGAGATTAATGGTGATAGAACTTTACAGTACCAAGGGATGTTATGTGCTCCTGACGGTGATTGCTAGTGAGAGGGGATCTTGGTTGAGGCACATAAGTCGTGCTATGTTGTTCATCCTGGTTTGACTAAAATGTATCATAACCTCAAGAAGATATATTGGTTGAACAATATAAAGCAAAATATGGCTAACTTTGTGGCCAAGCACATGGTGTGCTAGCAAGTGAAGGTTGAACATATGTGGGCCCATAGGATTGCATCACGAAATTGAACTGCCTGAATGTAAGTGGGAAATAATTAACATGGATTTCGTTACTGGTCTTCTTCAATCTCAAAAGTAATTTTATTTGGTTTGGGTCATCATTGATAGGATGACAAAGTCGGCTCACTTTTTACAAGTAAGGACTAACTTCTTAACTAAGCATTATGCTAGGTTGTACCTCTAAGAGATTGTGAAGTTACATGGGGAACCTGTTTCTATCATCTTCGATCGTGGTATGCAATTTTCATCACACTTTTGGTGGTCATTTCAGAAAGGTTTGGGGACCAAGGCGAGTCGGAGTAATGCTTTCACACAATCGGATGGGCAAATAGAAAGAACTATTCAAATATTAGAGGATATGCTTTGTGCTTGCGTGATTGACTATGTGGTAGTTGGGTTGAACACTTACCTTTTGTAGAGTTTAGTTACAATAATAGCTACCACTTTATCATTGGGATGGCTTCATTTAAAGCATTGTATAGTTAGACATGTAGGTCTCCTATTGGGTGGTTCGAGGTTGGTGAGGTGGATATGTTTGTCTTGTATTTGGTTCACCAATCTATGGAGAAGGTAAAGGTGATTTGGGATAAGTTTAAGGCTACCCAAAGTCACTAAAAGTCCTATGCAGGCATGAGGTAAAGGGAATTGGAGTTTGAGGTTGGAGATAGGGTACTCCTAAAGGTGTCTCCCATGAAGGGAGTGATACAGGTTGGGAAGAAAGGAAAGGTCAATCTCCGGTATATGGTTCCTTATCTGATTTTAATGAGGGTTGGCAATGTCGCATATGAGTTGGAGTTGCCTTCTAGCTTGAGCTCCATTCACCCAGTGTTCCTTGTCTTTATGTTGAGAAAGTGTATTAGTGATTCATCATAGCTTGTACCTATCAAGGATATTGGTATTTTATATTTCCTATCTTATTAGGAGATCCTAATTGAAATCTTGGATTATCAGGTTCGTCGGTTGCGGACCAAAGATATAGCCTCGGTAAAGGTTCTATGGAGAAACCACAAGGTGGAAAAGGATACATGGGAAGTTGAAGAGGACATAAAGTCCAAGTATCCATTCCTATTCCTAGTTCTAAAAATTCGTGCTCAAGGTATATGTTGATTCTTAACTTCTTCATTTATTATCTTTGTTAAAGGTAGAAAGGTGAATTCCTTGGTGTTCTATTTTCCATCTTAAAGGTAAGAGTAGAAATGTTTGGGGATTTAATCATGCTTATACTACCTTATTTCATTATTCGAGGATGAATAATCTAAGTGGGGGAGAATTGAAACACCATGGGTTCTATCCCTTGCAAATTCCTCTAGTCTTGAGCTTTTTGATAATCATACAACTCGACATACTAGTCATATGGTGTGGGTATGAGTCAAGTAACCCAATTTATAGGGTGTTCAGTGAGTGGTAGATGAGTTTCTGTTATGGGTACGACTTGCGGAGTATGAGCCGTATGTTCATGATATGAGGGGCATTGTGTTTAATCGTGCGTTGTCCCAGTGTCTAGCCTTGATGTTCTGAAGGGCACTTTTCATAAGGTAATTATACGAGTTAGGCTGACGAGTGGTATGTTGTATAGAATGTGGTGTCTAACTTTCTGATTAAGATACGAGTACAGAGTACTATTCATATGATGTGGATACGAGTTGAGGGGTCCAACCGTACCCTCCTGCGTTCTTTGTATAATGTAATTTGGGGGTATTCTTCACACTTCCTCTCTTAAATCCTTTTGAACCCCATGACATAAAACACCTTTGGGGGCTTCCTTAACCTATTATTCTTAATCAAACACTCTCAAATCTCTCTCAAGCTCTTGATACAAGAAAGGCTAGGGTTTTCTTTAAGTCAATCAATTGAGGCTCTAACGGGTGGTTTCTCCCCATTCTCTTTGATGTCTAGGGCATGTTACTCCTCCCTTATTGCTAGTTCAACTAAAAGCATGTTTTAATGAATGATTTTTATGGTATTATTATGGTAATGTTTGCGTTTTAAAATATATGTTGGGGTTTTGGTTGTTCTTGGTTAGATAGTGTTCTCCCATGTTTTCCTTATGGTTTTTGTTGTAATAATGATTTGAAGATGTGGTTGCATAGGAATGGTTTATTAATACTTATTTTTGGCTTTGGAAACTATATGCCCTCAAGATGTTTGTAAAAATACCAATGAGAATGCTTTTATCACACAATTTGACTATTATTGAAATCCTTGCATTGCATAAAATGATAATGGAACCTAAATTGGTTTAAATGGTTTTAATTGGATTGAAAAGGCCTTGATGGCCATGGTATTGGTTTAAACGGAAACTTTGGATTGAAATTGGTTTAATGGCTTTGATATGGTATGAATGGATAGACTTGCAAGCTCAAGTTTTGGTATGACTATACCAATGGTTAATGCCTAATTAAAAGGACTCCTTGGTAATTGGTTGTTTATGTGTGAATGGTTTTAATATGGGCTTAAAGGGGGATGTGTTAGCAAAAGCCGTGGAAGATGGTGGTCCCAGGGGGACCAAAATTGGAAATTTACGTTAGCCAATGTGAGGTTGGTCTTGGTGACCGTTTGCATCATGTCTTATTTATATTTTGGGAGATATATTAGTTATCTAAAGTTTTTCTTGGGCTCATACGGTTAACACACGTCGGGTCCCTTTCAATAGGGGAGTTGAACCATATATCACATGGGTAGATTTTGGACGGCAGAGCTACACAATCCCAGGTTAACGGTTTTAAATGCATGCTAAACTTAGTTTCCTTCCCCGACATGGTATATATATGTATGTATATGATTGCTTGTGGTTATTTACTTTGGTTTTGAATAATGACATTATTTTATCCTTACTCTTGAGTACATACTACCATTCACCCACTAACCCATCTTCGGGTGTTGTATCCCCATGCGATGCAGGAACTGGCCATCCTACTCCTTTTGCTCAGTGACTTGGATTCAGGGACAACATTCAGGTCAGACTGAGGTGGTGAGCTTCCATACTCCGGAAGACTCCATTTCATGCTATAGACTTCTTTTCATATTTTTGTTTATTTCTTAGATTTTGGTTTTGGCTATGGTCAAGGGTATGTCCCGACTGGATATTCTTTGTTTTCAGTTAGAGGCTTTGTTTGACTACTATGGGCATGGGCGGTGTCAGTATTGGTGTCAACCTTGGCATTGGTATTGGTATTGAGGTTGACACCGGTTAGATGTATGATTGTATATTTGGTTGGTTATGGTTATGCCCTTCATAGAATATCTTTCAATCAATTTTGTTATATGTTATGAATTTATCCAACATAGTGTGTAGTATAGTTATGGTTGGGTATTGGGGGCGGTCTCCGATCTAGGTCGGAATTAAGATACCCGACACGACAAGGCTCTATTTTGGGCTGTGTCAACTTTAATACCCTAAAATTTTCAAGGTCTAGACCCATAAAAATTTAGGCTATTTAATTAGTTGTCCAATGCCATAAGTCCCGTTTTAATCTAATATCGTGGGAAAAAGTTATGCAAATTTTCTAAAGTATCGGTAAACTTCCACTGACAGCGAATCACGTGATGATCCATTACCGTGCGTGATGAGTCATTATGTGAAATCATGGGCATAGTAGAAAGGACCCTTGATTTTAGCCTAGGGATAATTATTCGGCCTTATGTCCCATTATCAGTGACAATGATTCATAGGGTAGAATCATTACCATAACAGAATGAAACCCAAAAATAGAGTCTCAAATTATGACTTCCGTAAAGATTCATCGCCAGTGTAACGCACTAAATCTGGTACTCGAAATGCTACGCCATGCTCATGACCCTGAAGGACCACAAGCTAACCTATGACTAATATCTGAAACTGAATACTGCACAATATACTATATAAATACTAAAATAAAGGTTGTAGGGCCGTAAGGTTCAAAACTGTAACATAACTAATAAAACATAACATATGGATGATGTATGAAATACCCAAAACAGCTGAAATAAATTATCTAAACATACAGTAGTCTAAAAAGCCTCTAACTAACTGTAATGTTTGAATGAGGAGTTGATGGGAAAGGTCCCCAACTAACTCCAACTACTGAAATAAATTAATTAATGAGATAATAAAGTAATGGTCATGTCCTCGAAAGATAAAGACTCACTGCTAACTCCAACTGCTGAGACTGGAATGCTACTGAGGATCTGGAGCTCGTGCTTCTGAACCTATGGTATAAAACACTACAGTGCAAATGCGTTACTACGATTGAATGTACTGGTATGCATGGGAGGTAGGCTAAATGCAAAGGGTTCACAAGCATGAACTATAATAACTGACTGAATAATATGAATGTGAGGATACATGCATAAATACATAACTGTAATTGAGTTCGTGATAACATGATTACTGAATCTGAGTATAGATAACATGAGATACTGATAACTGTATAACTGAAATAACTGATATTGAGCAATTGTATCTGACAATCTAGTTTCTGATTGAACTAGCTGAGTTTTGTACTATTCTGAGTTGACTGTACCTGACAGTCCTGAATTCTGTAAAACTATCTAAGTTCTATTACAAAGACTAAATGACTATATCTGACAGTCCTGATCTATAACTAAAACTGTGGGAAGTAGTCATCTAACCAACATGCCCCAAATAACACAACATAGCTTACTTGGGGGCAACTGAACCTACATTATAAGACAATGTAGCACATAGACGTATCTGTGGATCATCACTTGGGAATTTAGTGAGTATATGGGGGTATATGCATTTGCATAAAACAATATTAATACTCTTTAATCAAATCATGCATGCAAATAGAAATGACTCACGTGGCTTGAATAAGTCTAGAATGTAAAACTCATAAATCATGTAGAATGAAGTATGTAACACAAATCTCATGAGTCATTATACTTTGGCTTTAAAATCTATGCTCTTCTATTATTCTTGTTACTCATAGGATGACGAAATCTTTAAACAATACTTTTAACTCATGCATATATCTTATGGAGGGTAAAACTTCTTTATTGCTCAAGAATTTATAACTCTTTTGATGTCAAACACTTGGAACTCGGAATCATATGACTTTGGTTTAAAAACTGATGATCAACTCTTAATAGCAGAGTAAACTACTTCCTTCATTGGAAAACACTCATAATCAATTCATTCACTTTAGAAAATATCTTATCTCAAAGCTTTAGGGGAAATATTCAATCTCAATGGAAAATACATTAGTTAAGGGACATTCTCTTAACTGACATAAACCATGCGAGTTACATGGAGTCCAACGTGTTGTACTCCTAAGAAAGAAACCTCATATTGTGGAGAGGTGTCATACTCTTGCCAAGGAGTATAACCTCAACTCAGTAATCACTTATCTCATCCTCGGGGCCAATCATCTCAGCCTCAGGCCCAAAATCTCAAACCTACAGTGGCTCGTAGTTTTAAGGTAAGAAACCGTGGTAACTTCCCAACTCGGTGCTAAATACTACTCCCTTTAGTTTATCTCGCTCATCTCAAGGAAATCCACTTTCAAACTAATCTTATGGTTCATAAGAACCCACCAGTCAAATCTGTGATCTCATGTGGTAGAGTGTATTT
Source organism: Capsicum annuum (assembly GCF_002878395.1). Lineage (NCBI taxonomy): Eukaryota > Viridiplantae > Streptophyta > Magnoliopsida > Solanales > Solanaceae > Capsicum > Capsicum annuum. Next base: position 103,050,780 of record NC_061116.1, on the reverse strand, counting down.
CAAAACTCTATGACCATTAGGTCAAAACATTTCTCAATAATCTCAAAATACTCAAATCATGGGTTCTTATAGCATAAAATTTCATAAAATTGTAAGTTTCAAGTAGGGCTTAATGACCCATAATTCAATCTCAAGTTAAAACTCATCAAAATACATATTAGATAGCATATAGATTCATAATTCAAATAGAAATCTGGAATTTATGCAATTTAGGTCATAATGTCAACATAGTAATATACTTCAATATCTCAAACATTTCAACTATTAACTTATCAAGGATTAAAATCATGGGGCATAGACCCAGCCGCAATTTCTGAAGAAAACATGTAAGAGATCATGCCATTAGACTCTCAATTCATAAGGAAACATCAAAACCTTGCAACCAATAACAATAGGTGAAAACGCACAATTCAATTTCATGTAAAATCTCATAAATTGCAGAAAATTGTAGTTTAAATAAGCCTTTGGGTACAAGGGTGAAAGGATTACCCTTGTTCAAAACCCCACATACCTTAGACTATGAAATTGGATGAACAAGCTTGCTTCAACTCTTGTTCTTACTTTTGAGAGAGGGTTCTTGCAACCCTTGAACTTAGGGAACTTAAATATATACACAATTTATAGAATCTATGGTGAGTTCTTTGATTTCTTGGAGAAGGGTTTTAGATTTGATCTTGAGGGAGAAACCCTAGATCTCTTGTGTTTTGGATGATGAATGAAGCCATTTGCTTTGTTTGGAATATATTAGGGTATAAAAGAGTGGAAATACCAAAAATCCCTTTTATAAATGAGTTAAAAATACTAAACGGGGGCTGCAATGGTCAGAGCTATGATCCATCGCTAGCCTGATGGTCCGTCGAATCGTTCGTCGCACATCAGTCAGAAAAAGAACATGCTGCCTTCATTTGATGGTCAAAGCGATGGTCCATCACACTCTTGATGGTCCATCGGATCGTTCATCGCACATTGGCCAGGATGAGACCATATTGCCTCAGTGGCGACGGTCTTAGCAATGGTCCGCTGCAGCCTTGATGGTCCGTTGTTCTAGCCATCACACTTGGGGCAGAAAATGGAGTTACTACCTTGGTTGCGAAGGGCTGAGCAACGGTCCATCGTAGGCTTGCCGGTCCGTCGGGTCGTCCATCGCACCTGCGCGGTTCTGATAACTCTCAGTAAAATGGCCATAACTTGTCTCCCCGATGCCGGATTTGGATGAAATTAGTATCGTTGGAAAACTAATTCAATTCTCTACACAAAAAAAGTCAAATTTGAGAAAATTCTATATGGTTTAAATACCAGTCACTTGGGAAGTCTCTTCGTAATCTTTTAGGGACAGAATTACACTTCACTTGACACGCTCTAAGGCTCGAATTACGAGGGAACTTTGCAGAGTATTAAATATACCCTTATATAATAAGCTTTGATGTCTCAAGCTATGTTAGCTAAGTAGTTTTAGAATGCAAGGATTTCTTCTAAGAATCGCACCCTCAGATAACATGTGGGTTCCCATCTTTGGGTTCACTCAGTGCTAATTTCTACTCCCATCTGAATTAACACTAAACATGATTAACTGAATGAGCTAGACTGAGTTAATTGAGTTCTGTTGACTGACGAAATGCTACTGAGATTTGATAACCATCTGAGATTTCTAACATTTCTGGATTACTAAGCTTTCCTGAGTCACATGATTGACTGAGTTCTATGGATCATGGCTTGACAGAGGATATTATGAAAATATGACACTGGCTCTAAGCAAACAACTAAATTGTCGGGTACAAGTACCCCCAGGACTCGATGGGAAGAAACTGACAAAGCATGACTTTCTTGAATACATGACCAACATCACAATCCATAATACAATAAGTTAGAGATTTCACGAAGTACAAGTTCTAAAGCACTACAATGGCTACACATATATCCATAATTCATTGACTAAGACATTTCATGAAACACTTGACATGCATAACCTTGTACATGAATGGGTATTTCATATTATTATACTAGTATGGAACTTTTCCTTCACATAGGTATTTAATCAAACACATGGGGAGTATTCTTTTGTTATACAATCATCAACACATCAAATAATTATGGATACATAAATTAACTTGTAAATGGAAGGGGGGTTTATCATGATTATTATGCAAATTACCACATTCTAGGATCAATCATTCGAATATATAATTTAAAATGTGAATCAAAACCCCATACAACATGGACATGAATTTCAATTCAATTTAAATCATGAACATTCATAAATACACAAATCTTGTATTTTGAAAAGAGATTTTTTCAGCTTCATGGGTGAAAGGGACCCATGAATCAACATATGATATACCTGGGTTATGAGTTCCTTCATGTTCTTGGACTTAAAGAACATGAATTTATTAGTTTCTTGAAGGAGGATTTGGATTTTGATCTTGGGGATTATCTTTGAGAGAAAACCCTAATTTGATATTGTAGATGGATAATGAACTTATGAGCCTTGATCTGATATAATTAGAGGTTAAAACGTGTGGAAAAAGACCCAAATACCCTTTTAAAAATGACTTTAAAATAATTAAATGAACTATGAGATGGTGGGTGAGATGGTCCATCGTTGGGTCAACGGTCCGTCGATCCTTCTCGTCGCATCTGGGCAAAATAGGAGTATTACTTAGCACCAAGTGAACACAGGGATAAAGGCTCACCCATTAGTTAAGAAATGAGACATTTAGTATAAGTCCGTAAGTTCCAAAACAATGTTTCCATCTTAGGTTATGAGGAGTCACCTTTCTATAGAGGAGTGACACCCTAGTCCTTCGAGACATCAAATTGGTTATAGGTTGGTACCAGTGTTGGTACCCTTGGAAAAGTACTAGCACCCTTCCAACTAGGGTTATAGGTTGGAACACATTAGTTCAAATGAAGGTATGTTGGTTAACTATTAGCTCTCACATTCCTCAGTTCAGTATCATTTTATGTTCAATTGAGGTTTGTTTGACCCAGTGTTTGGCAATCAATTATTTAGTTTATCCAGCATATGTTCATACTTGGTTTTACATTTAGTTTATATGTTCATGCATTTATGTCCAGTTATATTAGTTAGTTTCTCATCTCTCATACTTAGTACTTTCAAAGTATTGACTACATACTTTCTTTTATGCTCTATTATATCATGATATAGGTATGAACGCTCAGTACTTAGACCTTGCATAGTTCATTCCAGTGTCACTCAGTAGTAGTTGTGGTGAGTCCTTATTATTCGAGAACTAATAAGCAGTCAATTATTTCAGCATTCCCATTTAATTCAGATCATGGGAGTTAGTTGGGGGCTTGTTCCAACAACTCATTCTAGTTAGAGGCTTTCAGACAATCATATATGTTTTCAATTGTTAGGTATTTCTAAAGGGTGTTTTAATTGATATTATTACTATTTATTTCTTATTTACTTACAACTCATCTTCTGCCTAGAAATTTTGTTATTTACTTCAGTATTTATAGCATGTGCCAGACCATGGGTTACTTAGGGTCACTTGTGGCTCTAAGCATCGCATTATGACTAGGTGCAATCTCGGTTCATGACAAACTTGGTATCAGAGCACAAGATTTAAAGTATCTTAGGGTGTCTGAAAGCTGTGATAAGTAGAGTCTTATTTATGGGTGTGAAGCATGCCACACTAATAGGTGAGTGGCTACAAGACATTTTAAGAAAGTCTCCCTTCTTTTATTGTTATTTATTGTGTGATGGAGCATAAGGTCTATTAAACTTCTTTATCTAACTTATTCTCTACCCATTTATAGAAAATGTCTCCCAGAAAAGCTAACAGAAGGAGAAAAGGGATCATCCAGCACCCCTGCCAATTTAGAAAGATCCTCTGAATGAGTAGGTCTCTCATGCTGAGTTCAGGGCTGCTTTTATAGCATTAGATAAATCTATGGTTTCCTAGAATAATCAGTAGGCTATTGCCCCAGCCAACCCAATAGTGAACACTATAACAACTAGAATTTGGGATTTAACTTAGATAAATCCTCTAGTGTTCTTTAGATCCAAGTCTGAGGAGGATCCACAAGAGTTCTAAGATAGTCTTTAGAAAGTAAGGGATATCATGGGTGTCACTATGAGCGAGAGTGATGATTTAGTTGCTTACCAATTGCAAGGAGCGACTCATACTTAATTTAAGTAGTGGAAGAAAGAAAAAGGTATTGATGTAGGGCCAGTGGAGTGGGATGAGCTTGCTATCATTTTTTTAGATAGGTTTTTCCCGCTAGATTTTAGAGAAGCCAAGGTATAAGAGTAAATTAATTTGAAGCAAGGGAACATGAGTGTGAATGAGTATTCACTCAAGTTAACTTAGTTGGTAAGTTATGCTCCGAATATGGTGGCTGATTCTAGGGCCCAAATGGGTAAGTTTGTGTCTGGAGTTTCAAAGGATGTGGTGAAGGAGTAAAGAACATCTATGTTGATTAAGGAGATAAACCTTTCTAGATTGATGGTTCATGCTCAGCAGATTAAGAGAGAGAAGCTTAAGGGGAAGGAGAGGGAGAATAAGAGAGACAAGATTGGTACTTTCAAATTTACTCAGTAGAGGTATGATGGTGGGAACCACTCTCAGTTCTAGAAATCTTTAGTTCTATACCCGTCATTGGCCAGCGCTCTAGTGCTTAAATTCAGATAAGATATTCATGATAGGGCATCAGGATCTAAATCATAGGGTAGTGAGAATAGTGATCACACCAACCCAGTCTGCAAGAGATGTGGTAGGAACTAGAAGGGTTAGTGCATGTATGGTAGTAATGCGTACTGTGGGTGCAGTAAGCCAGGCTACAGTATGAGAGATTACCCAGTGGTTATGTAGAGGGTTAAGGATCTTCAACAGCAAGGATAGGCTAACTCCTCATTAGCTCTAGTAGGTTTCCCAACTCAACATGGTGCCACTTCTAGTAAAACCAATAAATGATGTCAAAACAGGTCGTAAGCTCTTTAGACTCGATAAGATCTAGAGCGTTCTCATAATGTTGTTGTGGGTACATTACAAGTATTTCACCTTCATGTGTATACATTATTAGATCTTAGAGCCACACTTTTCTGTATGACTCCCTACATAGTAGTAGATTTTGGTGTTAGTCTCAAAATTCTTTTAAAGCTCTTCTTTGTGTGTACTCCAGTCGGTAGTTCTATCATATCTAAGCGGGTATACAGGAAATACCCAATCATAGTATCCCAGAAAATTAACTTAGTCGATCTTATAGAGTTAGAGATGACCGACTTTGATATTAATATTGGTATGGATTGGATTTACTCTTTCTATGCCTCAGTTGATTGTAGATGCAGAGTAGTCCAATTTTAGTTTCTAAATGAGCTAGTCATTGAATGAAAGGGTAGTACCTTGATGCCAATAGGTCGGTTCGTCTCTTACCTTAATGCAAGGAAGATGATCATATATCTATTATATTATTTGAGTTAAGGACTTAAGTTTTGAAATCTTGAGTCTTGAATCAGTTCCAGTAGTAAATGTATTTCCAAAAGTATTTCCTGAAGATCTGCCCAAAGTTTCTCCTGAGAGGGAAATTTACTTCGAAATAGATCTCATTCGAGATGCCCAGTGTATTTCAATTCCACCTTACTGAATGGATCCATTCAATCTTAAGGAATTAAAAGAATGTTTGAAAGATCTCTTATATAAGGGATTCATCAGACCTAGTGTCTCTACATGGGTTACTCCAATTCTCTTCGTGCACAAGAAAGATGGTTCTCTTAGAATGTGAATCGACTATCGTTAATTTAATAAATCACAATCAATAATAAATACCTTATCCCCAGGATTGATGACTTGTTTGAACAACTTCAGGGTGCAAATTGTTTTTCCAAGATAGACCTTAAATCTAACTTTTATTAGCTTAGAGTCAGAGAATGTGCATTCCCAAGACAGCTTTCCTAATTTGGTATGGTTACTTTGATTTATAGTTATTTATTTTGGACTAACAAATTCCCATGAAACTTTTATAAACATGATGAATAATGTGTTCAAGCAGTACTTGGACATGTTCGCTGTAGTCTTTATAGATGACATTCTCATCTATTTATGTAGTGAGGGTGAGGATGCAGATCATTTCAAGATTGGTTTTCAAATTCTTAAAGACCATCAATTATTTTCTAAGTTTAGTGTGAATTTTGGTTGAAATCAGTAGCTTTAATTGGTCACATAATTTCCGTGAGGGAATTACGATTGATCCTCAAAAGACCAAAGTAGTAAGAAACTGGCCTAGGTCCATCTCTCTGTTAGATATTAGGAGTTTCTTGGTTTTAGCCGATTACTATAGATTGTTTGTAGAAGGATTTTCTTCTACTGCCTCTCCTATGTCTCGACTAACTCAAAAGAAGGTTAATTTTTAGTGGTCAGATTCTTTGGAGAAGAGTTTTCAGGGACTGAAGATTCAACTTACCTCCGCACTAGCTTTGACTTTACCAAAGTGTTCAGATTGATTTATGGTGTATTGTGATGCTTGAGTTGGTCTTGGTTGTGTGTTGATGCACCTAGCCAAGGTTATAGCTTATACCTTGTTCTTGGTTGTATGTTGATGCAGTAAGGCAAGGTTATAGCTTATACCTCTAGACAATTCAAACCCCATGGTAATGGTTGTTTTTTCTTTAAAGATTCAGAGTTATTACCTTTATGGGGTACATGTTGATATACTCACTGATCACAAGAGTCTTCAGTATATATTTACCTAGAAAGATCCAAACTTTTACCAGAGAAGGTGATTAGAGTTGTTGAAGGGTTATAATATGAGTATCTTATACTATCTGGGAAAGGCTAATGCTTTGGACGATGCCCTTAGTAGACTATCTATGGGAAGAATTGCTAATGTTGAAGATGAAAATAAAAAGTTACTTCATGAGGTTTATCGGCTTGCTATATGGGGAGTCTGATTGGTTGATTCAGCCAAAGGTAGTGTATGGGTTCAAAATGGTTTGGAATCCCATGGTGTAGGAAAAGAAAGATAGAGATCCAATTTTGCAAATATCGAACAAGGAAATTTGAAATCAGAAAGTTGAGGTTTTCTCCAAAGTTTGAGATGGTGTACTTCGTTATCACGACAGATTGTGTGTCCCAGTTATAGATAATATGAGGTAGCGGATATTTGTAGAACCTCATGGTTCCTGGTATTTTATTCACCTAGGAGCCACTAAGATGTACCGCGACTTGTAGGAAGTCTATTGGTGGAATGGCATGAAAAAGGATATTGCGTTATTCACGTCCAAGTGTCCAAATTTCCAGCAAGTTCAGGTTAAGCACTAGAGACCGATGATGAGTAGAAAATTTTCCACTTATTTATATCCAAATTCTTGTATACTATAATGATTTAATTGTGCAAACAACTAATCCTCCACTTAAATGCATTAATGTCTAGTTTTTGTGATCTTGTAGGTAATATGATAAAAATAAATTAAAATCAAGATGGAAAAGAAGGAAAGCGGGAAAAATGGAGCAGGAGCTGAAGATCAAATGATGCTCAAGTACTGCGATTGCGACCTGAGAGTCCTGATCGCAGCCAGTCAACAAAGTTAGAATATGACGATTACACCAAGATGCCACATAGTTGCTAAAGCGCGATCGCAACCAGGAGATGGCAATCACGATTGGTCAGGAATTTTCAAAGGCAGAATTGTAATTTCATGCAGATGAATCCCAAATCTCAAAAGGGAAAGATCCTTGCACATTTTTCATTATCATTCATTAAATTTTGATGTTTTGAAAAGGAAGAAAACACTTTAATTGTGAATTGAGAACAATTGTAAAATTAATTCCTAGTAAGATTTTGGTTGTGATTCGAGTTAAAGCTTTGATTTATTCTGGTTTTTATTTCAATGAAGGAATTGAATGCTAATTTGGGTAAACTTCTTCTCTTTAATTTCATGAGTAGCTAAATTCATATCTTGGGGTTATGTTTGATTATGTGTATAAAAATACATGGGTGTTGATTGTTAGTCCAAATTAATAGTTAAAGATGTTGGGTTTTACTATTCCTCTTTGTCTGAATTGAAAAGTTATAGGTGAAAACCCCAATTATCTTGGATCCCACATCATCCTTGAAAGAGGGATATAGGTAATGAGTAGTTGTGAATAAATAATTGATTTTAGCTTCTTCCTTAGAATTATCTCAGAAATAGGGATATTATGTGAGATTTCTATGTTCATAAGCATTATCTTAGAAATAGGGATGCTAAGTTGAGGTATTGGGTTGATAAATTTTCCATGCTCATGACGTATTTGAAATAATCCATGAGTGGAATTTAGTGTTATGTTGAAAGACCAATACTAAGACCCTTGACCTCGCCTATCCAAACTCTTAACAAAGAATTGGACTGACCCTTGATTGCCCATGCATGTACAACCCCTAGAAAAGCATAACCCCAAGATCTTTCTTACTTGATTTACTCAGCAATTTTTCAACTTCATATTAGAGTTGTTTGGTGATGTGTTCAAAAAATTCGACATTCAAACCCCTCCCCCAATTTACTTTATGTTTTGTTTTAGTTTCATATTACAAGTTAACATAGTTAACCCTCAACATATGTAAGTGTGAAAGATAAATTACACTCCTTGTGGATTCGAACCCATCTCTTATTGGGTCTATATTGATGACGACCGTCTTGCATCGAAATAATAGTGTAAGTTGAGCATTATCAAAAAATAGCGCCATTGCCGGGGAGTGAAGCTTAGTTTTCACTATTGTTGTGTTGTTAGTAACTTTAGGTTAGCCATAGTATTTGTTTTATTTAGTTATTGTTTTTGTTCTTCAATTAGTTGACTTTATAGCATCCACATTGGAATAAGCCAACTTGGGAGAGATTATGGCTATTTTCATGGGCATAGAGTAGATGTGGATTATCTTGATGATGTGAGGCTTGATAGTGCCATCCACATCCCATTGGTCGAGAGAAAAAATGTATTCCATCTCACTGGTGTGATGCTCCACATGTTACAAATGAAAGGTCTATTCAGGGGGGAGGGCATGAACACGAAAATGAAAACCTATAATTGAAAAATTTCATTGAGGTGTGAAACCTATTGGATATTGCTCATATCACTCGAGATCCTATTCAACTAAGGCTTTTCCCATTCAGTTTAATAGGTGAAGCAGTGTTGTGGATGAGATATCTACTTGTCGTGTCTATTATATCTTTGGTCGATCTCATGGAGGCCTATTAGATCAATATTTTTCCCCCGTTGATAACACTAACCTATACCGTTCAATTTGGTAGAGGACGGTCATTGTCAATAGCTCAACTTATGTTAAGGTCAAATCCACAAGGAGCGAAATTAGAATTCTAGTCCCATGGGTGTTAACACTTACTAAAAAGATACCATAAGTCTAATAAAATAAAAACATGATTTAAATTTGGGGGGTTTGATTTGTAACAAGGTTTGATCAATATCTATTCAAGTCAAGACACTAAGACAACACTTGTGATTTGAAAAGTCAATAGGATCTTGGGATTATATCTACCTAAGAGCAATTATACATGGGAACACGATGATTTAGTGCATATTCTAATCATTGACGATAAGGTAGGATATGTTGAAAGTCCTTGAGGCTAGTTTGTCAACAAAGCCTAAAGGATATCACTCATTAACCCCTCCGAGTACCAACAAGTGTGTCAATTAAAGCCACCCAACACCTTAATTGGGAATTCCTATTTCTAGTAAGACGCCCAAAACATAACCAACTCTCTAAATAACCTAATTTCTAAGATGGCAAAAAATAGTAAACTACATCTATTATTGTCCACTAATACTTTGTACCCCATATCCCTCTTTCAAGGATGCCATAGGTTCCAAAAGTTCACCCACATCCCTCTTTCAAGGATGATGTAAGATTTTAAGAGTTTAGGGTTTTCACCCATAAACCCATTTTGGGCATTTGAGGATTTCACCCACAAAATCCAACTAATTAAATCAAGTAATAGTGAAACCCATCATCAACAAGCTAGAATCTACACAAGTACATCATAACCCACACATAATTTCACCTTATTTAAACATAATTCTAAGATAAAGATATTTAGCTACTTATGAAGTAAGGAGAAAGAAGTATACCAAAAGGGTCATTAAAAATATCCATCCTTCAATTTCACCAAATTCAAAGCAAAAAATTCAAATACAATTGTTGCCTAAGTTAGGGTTTTTAACTTCAAGTACAATTTCTATCCAAGATGTACAATACCAAAATGTGAAAGGGTGTGAGACTTTTAAGTGATTTGGGGTCGTCTATTAGAAATTACAAAACTACACCTAGGTACATCCCCACGTTGTCGCAATCACAATAGCTTGTATGCGATCACGGCCACCGTAACTGTGGTCAGAACCATAGGATCACAGAGGATGACCTATCTTGACTTGCCATGATTGCGGCCCTTAGACCACGATTGCGGTAACTAAGACCAGATTCTATTCCAAGTCTTCTAGCTACACTTTCCTTCTCCTTTTGATCCTTTTCCGATCAAATCCACATCTTTTTTCCTAATCACCTGTAAGCCTAAAAAATGTGGAAATTAGTGCATTCATTCGCAAAGTTGTCTCATTTATACCTTTAAATTATAGTAGTGTGCATTAATTTCAGATGTGTATGAGTGGTAAATTCACCACACATCAACATCTCCAACTTAAACCGTTGCTTGTCCTCAAGCAACACTACGTCTTTATTCAATGAGACAATGCAATTTTTAGCCCATTTATACACCCCAATGATCACAATGACTTCAAACTTGATTGTTACCATAAGTAAATCTTCAAACGTCGGTAAAGCTATTCTTATAACACCCCTCAACCATGAAATAGAAACTCAAAAATGCAAAGGACTATAAAGAGAAATAATGCAACAATCACTAACACTCTAAAAGTGACTCTTTATTGACCACAACTCTACTATACTCCTTTTTTCTCATTTTTTGGAAGATGACAAAATCACTCACCTCAATTTGTTCACATGTCTCCTTACAAGAAGGAAATCCCACATACCAAATTATCTAAAATGCCACAAGGGATTTAAATGCAAAAATCTCTCTCTCACAAAGACTCTAAATGTTTACAAGTACCATGCCATAGGCTTTCCCTTACTTTTAATTACCATTATAATGAATACACTTGGTTGGAGATCTCGATAGGATTTTTGTTCTTGTAACGTAGGTTTGGGGAATTCTAGGATAACATTTAGGAAAAAAGTGGATTCTCCCTCCTTTAACATCTACATGAAACCATTTTTCAATCTTTTGACCATGGACAACTTTTTTTGTATCCACACTTTACACATTGTTAATTTAGGAGCCTTGATTTTCCTAACTTTATATGGCATATTTCTTTCACTTATTTCATATGCAATACATGCCTCATTCTTATTTTCATTATTCCTTTCTCTTCACTTTTTTATTGCTTATCTCAAAGGCATCCACTTACACTAACATAGCCCAAAGTCAACTCTTTCAAACTTACCACCTCCAACTTAGGTATTTCGCCTCAATTTTCATTTTTTATGTTCAAGGAGGGTAGGGTTCACGAGAGGGATAAATTTTTAAATGGTACAAGGCTTGTTGTGTGGTTGCAAAAGAACGGTTTGAAGGCTCAGATTAGGGAACTAAGGGTCCTATTCTATGCATGGGTAGGCTATTTAGGCTTAGAGTGGGTTCCTATTTCACAAAGATGGCCTAGGATCTTTTCACCAACCAAATTTAATTCAAGATTAGTCTTGAGAGACCAACGGATAAAGTTCGAGACGGTACAAGTCATGCATGAAATTTAGAAACAAATGCTCACCGCACAGGGCATGCATACTCCTTAAAGGGGCTCAATCTCCCTTCCTACTAGAGAAAAAATAGAGTAATTTACCAATTTCATCAAGCCAATATCTTGGAGTAATAAAGAGAGGTAAATTTTGTTACAAGGTCGCTCAAGTCCATGCCCTCGATTTTTGAAAATTTTTTAGACGAAGGGGCGGGGTGTTTGCTTTGCATTTGCACCACACATAATTTTCTATTTATGGAATCATACCAAGCTGACATGTCACATTACATCTTCCACATGGGCACACCATATGGATACTCAAACTTCACCATAGGTATAAATACGATCCCAAATCTAGAATGCTACGAGTACTCAGACTTCCCCTATATGTATGGCTCAAAACCCAATCATGATGATTTTTTTAAGAATATCATCACTCAATTTATCATAGAGAAATGCTTGTCGGATATGAGTACAAGTAAAACAAATATAAAATAACAATGTATAAACAAAACAAAATGACTAATCCATGAAAATGTGGGCACCATTAGAGTGCGCAAATATTACAACCCAATCAAAAAAAAATAAAAATTATCCTTAATAACATCAAAATATCCAGAAATATCAATCATACAGGCTCAAATACTAAATATGGAGACAAGCACCCTCAACTAAAAAGCTAGCAGTGTCCTCACTACATAAACAATCAAGCATAAAGAGAAGTAAGGATGCTCCCTGAAACTGCATCAAGAGCTACTCTTGCCCTCAGATTCTGCATCATTATCTGCATTCTCATGACCAAAACACTCTACTAGGTCTTCATTATAACTCTCCACTTGAAAGGAAAGAAGTCTATCTTGGGGTTTGAGGACCTTTCAAAGTCCCTTTACCCCCTTCCACATCTTGCTAAAAATTTATGCCTTATCTTCTCCCTTTTTACCATCTTCTTGTGTGAGTCTTGGAGATCTCTTTGAGACTTTGGTAATTATTAGTAGATACTCTTGAACCCAGCAATGGTGATTCCTTGCTTCTTCTGCTCCTCCGAGTACCTCTCATAATTAGAGTGGGCCATATATGAATGACAGATGGTGGAGGGCTTTCCCGGCCCCTAGGAAAATCCCAACACGAGCTCCCTAATGGAACTAATATCAACACCAAGATCCTCAAGAAGCCCAGATGCAGATATCCTACAAGACTCAGGCTCCTCACATGTTGACTTTCCTAAGTTGATCTTCCTCTTTTTGCTCTTTCCCAGTGCAACCTTACCTCAAATTTTTAGAGGATATATGGGGTGCCAGGGTGCACCCAAGTATCTCCAGTGTACTACTCAACCCTATCTTGCCTTCATAACTCAATAATAAAAGAAGGGAAAGAGAGGTACATAACCGCCATAATTTATGAAGAATTTCATCGCTGATAGCACAGGTTGACCAACATTCAAAGAAATGCCTTCTAAAATTCAAGCAACCATATTAGCCCACATATCAGGAACCACTATCATGTGGGTGCAAGGAGAGACCTAGCTACAAATGATAGTTAGCCAAATCGAGCCTTAGAAATAAAGTCATTCATGGATATGTTTACTTTGGTCACCGCCTAAGAGACTTTTGTTGGGACATAACATGTCTGCCAACCAGCTTTTTGGTTCACACCCCTTTGCTTTGAACTCATCCATGTTTGCATTTGGGAGCCTGTAAAATTCATTGATTTACTCCACCCCAAAGTCCACCACCTTTCCCCAAATCCTGATAATCATGTTTGATGAGTCTGAGAAGGATACTACGCTAAGGTTAGCGTAGAATCCTTTGACCCGCTACTCATTTTCCTTGCAAGGATCTGGGTCAAAGTACAGCCACACAGTGGCCACAAGTTTGTCATGAAATGCTAAAAGCTTTCCCAATACTTTCTCCAAGCATATTCCTCTCTCTGAAAGCAGCTTTGTTCTTAAAAGATCACTATAGTATTAAGTATGAAACTTGGGGGCCATGAAGCAAACTTGGTTGTAATCTTCCATGAGGCAATCCTGAAAAACACGAGAACAACACAACCACATTAATCATCGATATTTTCATGCATAAACTATGATATGTTTTCCACTAAAGCTCATGGGATAGGTACTAGGTGGTGTTTGGACAAGAATTTGAAGTGCAGAGGTTTTGTCCTAAGTTAGAATTCAACCCTAGATATTGCGATCGTGGGATATAAAGCTGTGATTTTGGTACCGTGATCACGGTGCTGTGATTGTGGTTCGATGGCCGTGATCGCGGTATCTGAGACTGGTTTCAATCCTAAATTTTTATTGTCCAAAAATCCAAATTCTAAGCGAAATCTTATTCTACAATAAGAATTTTCTCTAAAATCATTGAACAAGATTAGTAGGTACTCGATGATGCCCTTAGAATGTTAAAACAGTTACCGAAGACTCATTTGGGTATTTTATCAAGCACTTGGTGTGCACCCTCAGTTTTACTTAACTTCACAAACAAGTTGGGTACTCAGGACTTCCCCACGCATGTGCATACCATATTCTAGTAGCTAACCACCACATAAGTTCATTTTAACATAGATTAAACAATAAAAATCATAGATATAGGCTTTCTCTATAATATGCATGTCTATTTCCAACAATAAAAGAATGGGTTTGAAGAAATTACCATAGGAATGATGCAAGATGAATGCAAGGATGCTTTTGGAATGCTCAAAATTTGGCTAGGAATAGGTTCAATATAAGAGAAAAGTTAAGAAGCGAGTGTGAGGGAAATGGGGGACTCAAATTGTCATATAACTGATTTGACCGCAATTGTGGTTAAGGGTTTGTGATTGTGTACATGTGGGTGATTGCGATAGCTACAAGGGGACCACAATCTTGGTACTAGGGGCATTTATGCACCTTCATTTTCCCCTATTCAGCTTGTTACTCAAATTTGATGCACTTTCCTTGTTCAGTTCAACATGAAAAAATTTCAAACTTTCCTATTCTCAAACTCATTCAACACACTTCAAAGTTCCACAAGTGCATGATTAATCAAATGAAAAAAATTAAAATCTACACTAAAAAGTTAAAAACAAAGGATACGAGCCACTTTCATGGCATTTGTGGGTTGCCTCCCACATAGCGCCTTAGTTATCATCATGGCATGATTTCTTCTATATTTTTCACATTGGATCTCAAGGTACCTATTCTTCACTTATTTATCCTTAACACCTACCACCGACACCACCTTAAGTTTTATGGGTTGCTTTTCTATTTTCCCCAACAACAATGACACTTTAGCATCATATACTCTAAACCTCATTTCACCAAGATCCAAATCCATAATGTCCCTTTCAATAACAAGAAAAGTTCAACAAAGGATAATAGACACCTCTAGGTCTATCTCATAATCTAACACCATAAATTTTACCAAAAGCATGAATTTATCCACTTTCACCGACATGTCAAACAAAACACCAACTGATTCTTTTATGGACCAATTCACCATCAAAAGCTTCATCAATGTTAGAGAGGGGGTACTCAGTCAAAGCCTCCAATATATTGAAAAGAGAATGAGATTAATACTCGCATCAAGGTCACATAAAACTTTTTAAAACTTATATGTCCCGATGGTACATGGAATGGTAAAGACCCCGGGTCCTCTTTGTTTTCCGCCATTTTGTAACTCATGATAGCACTACACCCATGGGTGACTTCAATGGTGTAACCTCTAACAAGATTCTTCTTTGACATCGATTTTTTCATAAGATTAGCATACCCCAAAATCTCTTGGATAGCCTCAAGTAATGGACTATTGATAGAGAGGTTGCTAAGCTTAGTCATGAATTGCTTGAGCTTGTCACTCTCTTATTTCCTCTTAAGGATTTATGGAAATAGAAGGGGGAACTTGTATGGTGGGAAATACATAATCTTGTGGTTTATCATTCTCAACCACCTCTTCATCCATTTCCACTGGCTCTCTTTCATCTTCTTTACTTTGAGATATCGGGCGACTTTTTTTTGACTCAACCATAACCTTTGTCTTCACATTCATTGGCTCAACCTTGGGGCAATTTTCTCCCACATTTTCTCCCTCAACTTTCTTTAAATGATCACCAATAGTCTTACCACTCCTAGTGACTATTCCTAATACTCGAGCTTCACTTTTTGGGTAAACAATAGTGTTTCTAGGAAGACCTCTGTTTGGTCAATCATTTAATTGAGTGGAGATTTGACTGATTTTCATTTCCAATTATTTAATAGAAGCAGAGTGGGACACAACTATTTGGTTGAGTTGCAAAAAATCTCCTTTTAATTCATGGACCATTTTGTCTGTTCCCTCTACTTTTATCAAAATTCTTGCAAAGACATCGTCAGTTTTGTATTTATCGGGGTCGAGTAAGCTACCTTCTTTGTTCTTTGTCCAGTCATAGAGAGACACATATTTATCATAGTCACGGTCTCCATCCCTTCAATCACGGCCATGATCTCTATCCCTTTTGTTCCAACCTTGGTTCCCACCTTGTCGTTGATAGGCAGGGCGGGAACCCCCAAATAATTAGACAAATACCAAATTTCCTCATCAAGATTCATTGCCTTTTCATCATCATAGGCCTTGTATTCCATGGCATTCACTACTTTTGTGGTTGCACCCATCACATGTTTTGTCAAAAGCTCTAATCGAGTCATTATTTTTGCCATATTCTCCTCTCTCACCTTATTTCTCTTTTTTGTTCCTAGTCAACAATGAAGGTAGTGGGAGATCCTTTTGGTACCTTGGCATCCCAGGTATACCGCCCCCGGTGTTACTTGGTAACTTCATCAATCAAATTTGAAGCCGCTTAATAAGTCAACTTTACAAGAAAGTCCCCCGCCGTATTGTCTAGCACGGTTTTATTGAGTAGATCAAGAGAGCGGTATAATATTTGGAGAAGAATCTTCCCTTAGACCTCATAGTTGGGACAATGCATGAGTTTTCCATTGAATCTTTCCCACACCTTGTACAAGGGTCTCCCATTTAATAGCCTAAAGTTCATGATCTCATTACACAATTAGAGCATTTTGGATGGTGAGAAATACTAGTCAAGGAAGACATCAGTAATTTCATCCCATGAAGTGATTGATCTGACCTAAAGAGAGTAAAGCCACAATACCACCTCTCCCACTAGATAAAACGGGAAGAGACGAAGCCGGATTGACTCTTAAGTTATGTGTGCAATATCAATAAGTGCACACACTTCGATAAGTTCTTTAAATGCAAGTTGGGGTCCTCATAGGCTTGTCCCCTAAAAAGTCCCTTGATGTATAGAATATGCAACATGACGCTCATGACATAAAATACACCATTCCCATTAGTAGGTGGGATAAAGATGGCACTTGAATTACCAACATCATTTATTGGCTCCTCGTCATCAAGGGGGCCATCAAAATACCCAATAATGCTTACATAGTAACTCATAGTTCCTTGAACATTATGGGAATCACCTTAAAAGGAAACAACAATGACAACAAAAATTAAATAAACACCACTAGGTGTATACCCTAAGTAAAAACCAATACCGCATAAGGGAAAACTAGATTTCACTTCCTAGCAATGGCGCCATTTTGATAACGCTCACCTATATCATTTAATTTGGTAGAGAACAATCGTTCTCAATAGCTCAACTTACATTGAGGTTGAATCCACGAGGAGAAAAATTAGAATTTTAGTCCTACGGGTGTTAAAACTTACTAAAAAGATACCCAAAGTGTAAATAAAATAAAAAGCATGATTTTAATTTGGGGGGAGGGGCTTGATTTGTAACAAGGTTTGCCCAATATCTATTCAAGTCAAGACACTAAGATGACACTTGTGATTCGAAAAGCCACTATTAAAAGGATCTTGAGATTATGTCTACGTAAGGGCAATTATGCATGGGAACAGGATGATTTAGTGGAAATTCTATTCATTGATAATAAGGCAGGCTAGGTTGAAAGTCCTTGAGTCTAGTTTGTCAACAAAGCCTCAAAGATATCACTTATTAACTATTTTGAGTACCTAATGAGTGTGTTAATTAAAGCCATCCATCACCTTAATTGGGAATCCCTATTTATAGGAAGATGCCTAAAACATAGCAACTCTCTAATTACCCTTATTTCTAAGATGGCAAAAAGATAGTAAACTACATCTATAGCTGTCCACTATTGCTTTGTTCCACACAACCCTCTTCAAGAATGCCGTGGGTTCCAAAAGTTCACCCATATCCTCTTTTAAAGGATGATGTGAGCTTTTAAGAGTTTAAGGTTTCCAGCCATAAACCTATTTTGGGAATTTAGGGCTTTCACCTATAAATCCTAACTCATTAAACTAAGAAATAGTGAAAACCATCATCAACAAGCTAGAATATACACAAATACATCATAATCCACACATAATTGCACATTAGTTCAACATAATCCAACGATAAAGAGATTTAACACCTCATGAAGTAAAGAGAAAGAAGTATACCAAAAGGGTCATTCAAAACATACGTCCTTCAATTTCACCAAATTTAAAGCAAGAAATTCAAATACAATTTTTACCCAAGTTAGGGTTTGTAACTTCAAGTTCGATTTCTCTCTAAGATGTGTAATACCAAAATAAGAAAGGATTTGAGACTTTAAAGGGATTTGGAGTCGAATGTTGGAGATTACAAAACTGCCCCTAGCTATATCCCTTCATTCTTGTGATCGCAGTAAGCGACGCGATTATGGAGGATGAACTATCTTGACTAGCCATGAATGCGACCGTCAGACCACAATCATGATAATTGAGACTAGATTTTTCTGCAGGTCTTCTAGCTATACTTTTCTTTCTTTTTGATTCTTTCTGCTCAAATCCACATCTTTCTTCCTCATCACCTGTAAGCCTGCAAAATGTGGAAATTAGTGCATTTAATTACAAATTTGTCATATTTTTACCTTCAAATTATAGTAGTGTTTATGAATTTTGGATGCGTATGAGTGGTAAATTCAGCACTTATCACCCATCTAGAATTCTGTAACTAAGTCAAAAAGTCATAAATTTTTTTTCAAATTAGTAGTGAGCCTTTATATGAAGAATGGCAAAGGTTCAATAACAAAATTATACAATGTTCAAATCATAAAGTTCCAGAGAAAATGCTTTTCCAAATATTTTATTAGGCGTTAGATCAATTGAATAGACTGTCGTTGACAACAAATCCGAAGGATCTCTTGTCAAGTTGCCTTATAGAGTAGCATCAAATGTATTGAACCAAGTGGCAAATCTAGCTAGCGGACAGCACACGAGAGATACCAAAGTTCCTATGGGGGATCCTTTTGCATCTCTTATTGGCCAAGAATAAAAGAGAAGAGATGAATAAAGAGATGAAAATATGATTAAGGTGAAGACACAACTCGAGCTTCTTACTAAAAATATGATGGGGACTTCTCTTAGGGTAGTCAATGTCATATATTCCAAGAATATGGGGCGTATGAAGATGCAAAAAAACAGAAGCTTGATGTAGAAGTAAGATATTTGTCAAATTATTTAGGGGGTTCCCGCCTTGCCTATCAAAGTCAAGGTAGGAATCAAGGTTGGAAAAATCAAGCAAGGCACATTAATGAGTATTGATTGGCTCTAATCTTAATTTAAGTTGAAGGGACCGATAAGATGGTAAGGGAAATGAGATGTGATTTATTTAGATTACACCAAATGGGGACTTCCCTTTCGACCTCCATCAAATAATTAGAGGTAGAAGTGGACAAAATAATGACATAACTCAATGTTATACAAAAAGAAGGGCAACATAGTAACTTGGTGGTTAGTCCAAACACTAATGCTCATATTGAGGCTAATGTCACTAGTACTCGCCTATCTCTTTGTGAAAGTTCCAATGATAAAACAAGTAATGGGCAAGCAAATGTGAAAAAAAAGTAGTTGGATTATTCAAATGATAAGGCTCCTAATTCCAATGATGAAATTGCTGAACCATAAAAGGTTGTGGAAGAAAAAAGTGAGAGAGAAGATCCTCTTAGAATGGATAAGGGTGTTGAACCAAAAGTGAATAAACATGAAATTTCCCTATTGCCACCAATTAAAATTCCTCCTCCATTCCTACAAAGGCTTAAGAAAAGAGATTATTATTCCAAGTTCAACAAGTTTATTAAGAATTTTAGCAACCTATCCATTAATATCCCATTGATAGAATCTTTGCAAGAAATGCTGAGGTATGCCAAATTCGTGAAAGACTTGGTATCTAAAAAGGAAGTTGTGAAGTGTGAAACCATAGAGGTGACTTATAATTGTAGTGCTATTATGTCAAGAATAATTGGATTAAGGAAAGAAAACCTGGGTGTATTCATTATATCATGTTCCATCGGGATGTTCAATTTGCTAAAGCATTGTGTGACCTTAGGGTAAGTAATAACTTGATGTCATTTGTTGTGTTTCATAATTTGGGTTTGGGTACCCCTAAGACTACAACCATGAGGATATTGATGGCAGATTGCTTAATTAAGAAATCCATTGGGGTGATATATGACGTATCGATAAATGTTAATCTATTTATCATTCCTGCCAACTTTGTTGTTCTTGATTGTGCGATTGATCGTGAAGTTCTTATCATTCTTGGTAGACTGTTTCCAACCACCAAAAAGGTATTAATTGATATGGAGTGTGGTGAGATGAAATTTTAGGTAAATAATGGGGAGGTCACTTTTAATGTATGTAAGGCCATGAAGCAACCTATCGATCTATAAGTGATCTCAGTGATTGATGTCATTAATGATGAAGTAATGAACATAATTTATGTGTATCTTGTGAATGACCCTCTAGTGGATGTATTATGGAACTTCGGGAGTGAAGAAACTGAAGGGTATGATGAGGTAGTTGTTTCATTAATGGGTCTTGTATCTTACACCAAGAAACCGGCCATATTGGATCTTTACTTAAAGAATCGTAAAAGTCTAACTACCAAGCCATCCATCATTTAGCCTTCTCAACTTGAGTTAACATTGTTGCCTTCTCACCTCCGGTATGTATTCTTGGGAGATCACAACACATTGCTAATTATTGTTGCAGGTGATCTTGAGACTTACCAAGGGGAAGCCTTTAAAGCTATAGTGAATAATTTCATCCATGCTATCGGATGGACTATATCAAACATTATAGGCATAGCTCCCAAAATTTATTCCCATAAAATCAAACTAGAGCAAGATCAAGTCCCAAGTATAGAACGTCAAAGACAATTCAACCATTCAATGCAAGAGGTGGTAAAAAAGGAGATCATAAAGTGGCTTGATGAGGGAGTAATCAACCCGATCTCAAATAGCATATGGGAGAGTCCGGTGCAATGTGTCCCCAAAAAAGGTGGCATAACTATAGTACAAAATGAGAAGAATTACCTTATCCCTATTGATTCGTTCATGGGGTGGATGCTGTGTATGGACTATCGAAAGTTGAACTCTTGGGTCGAGAAGGACGATTTCCCAATGTCCTTTATAGATGAAATTCTAGGTAGGATAGCCTAGCAGGGGTGATATTTCTATCTCGACGTTTACTCGGGGTACAAAAAAATTTGCATTGAGCCAAAAGATCAAGAAAAAATATCATTCACTTGTCCTTGTGGAACATTCTCTTTCAATCACATACCTTTTGGGTTGTGTAATGCTCTGAAAACATTCTCATAATGCATGCAATCTATCTTTTCAGATATGGTGGAAGATTTGATGGAGGTGTTCATGGATGGATTCTTCGTCATAAGAGAGTTATTTGAGTCATGCCTTGTTCACTTAAGAAAATGAAAGATGTGTTGAAACTAATCTAGTCTTGAATTGGGTAAAATGCCACTTTATGGTTAAGAAGGGAATTATTCTTGGTCATAAAATCTCGGGGGATGGTATCCAACCGTATTAAGCAAAAGTCAAGATAATTTTTAAGTTGCCTCTTCCTATCTCCGTGAAGGGTATGAGAAGCTTCCTTGGGCATATGAGTTTCTATAGCTAATTCATCAAAGATTTTCAAAGATTGCACACCCCTTGTGCAAACTTCGTGAAAAAGAGGCAAAATTTGAGTTTGATTATGAGTGTTTGAAATAATTTAATCATCCCAAACAACTTCTTATTATGGTTCCCATTATTGTTGCCCCGAAATAGTCTTCCCCATTTGAACTAATGTATCATGCAAGTGGTCTTTCTATAGGCATGGTGCTACGCCAATGTAAAGAAAAGTTGTTCCATCCTATCTACTATTCAAGAAAATCATTAAATGATGACTAACATAACTATATGGTTATAGAGCAAGAGTTGCTTGCAGTGATTTACAGTTTTGAGAAATCTAAAGTGTACTTATTAGGCATGAAAGTTGTTGTGCATATGGACCACACCACTCTTAGATACCTTATGGAGAATAAAGAGGCTAAATCGATCTTGATTAGGTGGATCTTTCTCTTACGAGATTTGATTTTGAGGTAAAGGATCAAAAGGGTTATGAAAACCAAGTGGCCGACCACCTTTCCCGCGTTAAAAATAATCATGAGAAGTGGGGTGAGATTGAGCTTGATGATACCTTTCCAAATGATTTAGTCATGTCATTCTCGGGAAATGTTGTACGTTGGTATGAAAATTATGATAATTATGTGGTAAGTGGTGAAATTCCCAAATATCTTAGCTATCATCAAAGAAAGTAGTTTTTATTCAATGTAAAAAAGTATTTTTGGGATGAGCCTTTTCTATTTCGAGAATGTGTGGATGGTATGATTCATCATTATGTTATGGAAGTGGAAATGAAGGATTTCTTTGAAGCATGTCACTCCTCTCTTTTCGGTGGTCACCATGGGGGGATTTGAACTGCCACCAAAGTTTTTCAATGTGGTTATTATTGGTCCACTATTCATAGAGATTCCATTGAAATGGTCAAAATATGTCAATAAATTCAATTGTAAGGTGTCATTTTGGGAAGGTATGAGATGCCTCTTAAACCCAATCTCAAAGTTGAACTATTCAATATGTGGGGCATTGATTTCATGGGACCATTTGTGAGCTCTTTTGGTAATAAATACATCTTAGTGGAAGTTGAATATGTCTTTAAATGGGTAGAGTCCATAGATCTTTCAAACAATGAGAGAAAAAGCGTTATTTTTTTCTTGAAGAAATAAATTTTTACAAGGTTCAAAACTATGAGTCATTATTAGAAATGGAGGGTCACATTTTTACAATTGGTTTTTTGGTTCTCTTCTTGACAAATATAGGGTAGAGCACAAGATTTCCACCCTATACCACCCCCAAATGAGTGGGAAAGTTGAGGTGTCCAATCATAAAATCAAATCTATACTTGAGAAAATCATTAATGTTAGCTGAACAAATTGGGAATGATAACTTGATGATGCACTTTGGGCATATAGGAAATCCTATAAAACTCCCATTGGCATGTCCACATACAAATTAGTATTTGGAAAGGCATGTCACTTTCCTATTGAACTTGAGCATAAAGCTTTGTGGATGTTGAAGAAGTTAAAAATGGATTGGGAAGAGGATTCTAAGTCAAGGGTCACTAAACTTTATGAGTTGGATGATTTTTGACTCAATGCTTATGAAAGTCCTGTTGTATATAAGGAAAAAAATGAAGAAGTGGCATGATGCGAAGATCCTAAAGCAGGAATTTCATGTTGGTGAAAGTGTACTCCTCTACAAATCTTGCTTAAAGATTTTTGCAGGTAATCTTCGATCCAAGTGGCCGGGTTCTTTTGTGATTATGAATGTGTATTCGAGTGGTGCCATCAAGTTATAGGACCCTAATAAAAAGATATATATAGTAAATGGGAAAAGGTTAAAGCGCTATAATAAAGCGGACTCGGGGCAGCCAAGATTGTGTTATTGCGCTTCAAGGACCCTCAATGTTAAATATCATGTCACGATGTTAAGTCAGGCACTTATGGGAGGAGACCCATTATTTTCTTGTCTTCACCATATAATTTTGATTAAGTCACATAATCTTTATGTTTTGCAGCTGTTTAGGACAGATTAGAAGCCAAAAAAGGGTAAAGTTAAGTTTAGAAGTATGGCAGCCATGCAGAAAAATAGGGCAAAACAGGTGAGCAGAATGCCTCAGGTATCATAATTGCAATCCAAGTATTACAATTGCTCTGATTATGTTGCGATTACGATAGTATACCTAGCCTTCACATTAGTTCTCGATGTAGTTTTGGATAGACCTTTGACCCTTCTTATGATTTTGTGTTATGTATTAAGGACACTACAAGTCTTGAAGTTGGGGGTGCATTTCCCTTGTGTGTGTGCACATTGGTTTGCAGCATTCGAATTTTTGTTTGCAATACTTGAACTTAGTTCACACTAAGCATGGAGATTTTTTGAATTAATTGTTTCATTTTTAGCTTTCTATTTCTTTTAATAATGATGTTGGACAAACCTTTACTATGATAGATGGAGTTATGACATTCTTAAGGGAAAATCATTGCATTGGGGATTTGAACCATATATAAAGGGGAATTCTGAGTACCCATGGCATTATAATTTAGGATTTCTGTTATTCCTATAGTAAAGTCTGAGTAGCCATATGGTTTGCCCTTGTGAGAGCTGAAGTATGAGATGATGGATCAATTTGGTGCTAACAATAGCCATATTATATGGTGAAATATGAAACGTGCATCCCCCTTGGTCCAAAAAGTTTTTTGTAAGTCAAGGACGTAGATGTGAATAATTGTGTAACAATTCTTTCTTCTCTTTTTATGACCCAAATTCTTTAGTAGGTAGTGTGTTGTAAATAACTCCATTTGTCTCTAGTGGGAAATACAATTCATCCTCCTTGAAAAGTTTGCATTCCATGTGCAATGAATTTATTTTATGTATTCTCATGCTTACTTATGTCATCTACAACTTGCTTTATTGGACTTTCAAAGCTAGTCTTAATTACCCATGGATGACGAAATAATATTAGACCTTCTTTGTAATCATGGAAAACAACTTTATCCTAAAAAAGCCTACCCATGCTAGAATGAAATCCCTAGTCTCCCCTTTTGAGCCCTTGAACCTTTCTTTGTCAACCGCATTACAAGCCTTGAACTATTTGAACGTTATCCCTTATTTGGACCCCACCCTCCTTGAACTTAAAAGTGCCAACTCGAGACTAAAAACTTAAGATGGGGGTGGTGGATTTTGAAAAAAGGTGATCATGGGCAAAAGTCTTGTAAGTAAATGCCTAGGAGCTATTCATTGAATGAAAAATGAAAGAAAAGGATCATTGGATGAAAGAAAAGCACGAGATTGCATAAAGAAAGAAATAAAAAGAAAATTCTTTCAAAAGATGGGTGAAACAATGGGGCAAAAGTAGGCATGCATTGTTCAAGAATAAATGAAGTGGACCATGACCCAAAGTTTGATCTAGTAGTGTAATATGTAGAGTTCAAGGAGGGTATAGTCACCATTCCCCAAAAAATTTATCCTACATTTTCCCAAGCCTATATTTTAAGATTGAAAAAGTCCTTTGAAATCTCCAACCATATGTTTTTGAGTTAGTAGCGATTAAAAATATGGGATATATGGCATGATACCTATGTGTATTGAGCTATTCATTGTGAGTGTGAGTGCTTGCATATTTGTTCCATCTTGCATGATAGAAACTATGGTGTATTGGGACTTTCTTTCTTGAGGAGGTATATAGACTGATTGAGGTGGGTAAAGTTGTCATCTTATGATAATAAGGCAAATGAGTGTAGTTGAGTCGCTATTGATACCGAGTAGCTTCTAGAGATTTAGTAGTTGTTGTGTGATTGTTCTTAAAAGTCTTTTGCATCCTTGAAAGTGTGATTAATTTTGATGGGAGTTGCGCAAATAGTTTCTTCCCATGCTTGAGTGACAATTGGTGATGCTAATTGAGTTCGAAATCATTTTTATCATTTGGTTGTAAGAGTGGGCTTATAATTTAATTAGTCTAATTGAGTATAAAGTAGTGATGTTTGAGGACAATAAAAGTTTTAAGTTGGGGTGGTTGATAAATGGCAAATTTTGCACTCATTTATGTCTAAATTCTTGTACAATACAACAATTTAATTGTGTAAAAAAACAAATACTCCATTTAAATGCATTAATGTCAAATTTTTGTGATCTTGTAGGTAATATGATGAAAATGAGTTGAGATCAAGCTAGAAGAGAAGGAAAGTGGGTAGAAAGGAATAGGAACTAAAGATCAGACAATGGTCAGGTACTGTAATTGAGACCTGAGAGTTGTGATCATGGTCAGTCAATAAAAGTTAGCATATGCCAATCTCACCTAGATGCCACACGATCGCAGAAGCACGATTGCGACCAAGATATGGCTATTATGATTGACCGAGAATTTTTAAGGGCAAAATTGTAATTTCATGCAACTGAATCCCAATACTCAAAAGAGAAAAACCTTTGCACATTTTTCATTATCATTCATTCAATTTTGAAGTTTTGAAAAGTAATAAACACTTTAATTGTGAGTTGAGAAACAATTGTAGAATTAATTCCATGTGAGATTTTGCTTTTGAAATGAAGTTAAGCTTGGGTTTATTCCTTTTTTTATTTCAATGAAGGAATTGAATGCCAATTTGGGTAAACTTCTTCTCTTTAATTTCATGAGTAGGTAAATTCATATCTTAGGGTTATTTTAGATTAGGTGTGTAAAAATGCATGGGTGTTGATTATTAGTCAAAATTAATAGTTAATGATGTTGGGTTTTACTGTTACTCTTTGTTTGTATTGAAAATTTGTGGGTGAGAACCCCAATTGTCTTGGATCCTATATCATCATTGAAAGACAGATGTGGTTGATTAGTAGTTGTGAACAACCAATTGATTTTAGCTTTGTCCTTAACATTATCTTAGAAATTAGAATGTTATGTGAAATGGCTATGTTCATAAGCATTATCTTATAAATAGGGATGCTAAGTTGAGGTATTCAGTTGATGAATTTGCCACGCTCATAAGGTATTCGAAAGAATCCATGAGTGAAATTTAGTGTTTTGTTTAAAGATCAACATTGAGACCCTAGACCTAGCCTACCCAAACTCTTAACTCAGAATTGTACTAACCCTTGATTGCCAATGCATATATAACCCCTAGGAAAGCGTACCTAGCCTATGCCTCTAGACTACATAAACCCCATGAGAAGAAGAATTACCTGACTCATAATCTCAAGGTGGTAGTGGTTTTATTTGCCTTAAAGATTTGGAGGCATTACCTCTATGGTGTTTTTGTTGATGTGTTTACTGATCAAAAGTGTTTGCAGTATGTGTTCATAAATACAAACCTAAATCTTTGATAGATAAGGTGGCTTGAATTGTTGAAAGACTATGATATGAGTATGTCGTATCACCTGGGTAAGGCCAATGTTGTGGGTTATACCCTTATGAGGTTGTCTATGGGAAGTTTTGCCCATGTTGAGGATGATAAGAAGAAGTTAGTTGGTAAGGTTCATCAGCTGGCTAGTTTGGTGTTCAATTAGTCTATTCTGCCAAAGGTAGTATTTGGGTTTAGAATTATTCGAAATCTTCCTTGGTTTCCTTGGTAAAAGAAAATCAGGACAAAGATCATATCCTGGTTAAGTTGAAAGAAACAGTTCAAGATCAGAAGGTTAAGGTTTTCTCCTAAGGGGGAGACAATGTGCTTCACTGTTAGGATATGTTGTGAGTTCTAAATATGGATTGTTTGAGGAAAAAATATTAGTTGAAGTGTATTGTTCGTTATATTCTATTCACCTAGGAGACATTAATATGTACCACGATTTACGGGATGTGTATTGGTGGAATGATATGAAAATAGATATTGCGGGATTTGTTGCTAAGTGTCCAAATTATCAGCAGGTTAAAGTTGAGAATCAGAGACCTAGTGGTATGCTTTAGGAGTTCACCATTCCCACTTTGAATTAGAAATGGTGAATATGGATTTTTTTATAGGGTTACCTTGTATGGGTCATCCGCATGATTTGATTAGGGTTATTGTTGATAGGATAACTAAGTCAACCCACTTCTTTCTAGAATGAGTCACTGATATCCAGATCTAACTTAGTCTACCAAGTCAAAGATTAAGTAAAGTATCCAAACAACCTGTATCCACCAATACAACTCGTGCCACGCAAGTAGTATCCATTCTAGAAACCAAATCTAACCCACAAACCAATACTGGTTAGCATACTACTAACCTATACCACTCATATCCCAGTGTATGGGTTGTTTCCCTTAGTCATATCCTGTCCAGAGACCAGAAATACAAAAAATTTTCTAAGTACAAGAAACCCAGGGTGTTTCAGTCTTCCCTACTAGAAACATTCATCCCTGAATAACAGACAAGGTAGGGTAACCACAAGCATGATTCATTTTCATTATAAACTATCAATCTAACCTTTAACCGAGTTAGAAAACATAGATGAAAGGATATTAATCTTTCCTTTAACATGAATCCCAGGAGGAGAAAACAAATCCAGATTCTTAGACTTTATGTCCTCCGTCGCTTCCCATGTATCCTCTTCCACCTTGTGGTTCCACCATAGAACCTTAATCGAGGACACATCCTTGGTCTATAACTGAGGAACCTGCCTATCCAAGATCTTAATCTGGACCTATTCATGAGGCAAAGAATTCAAGATACCCAAGATCTCCAAAGGAACCACCGAAGAAGGATCACCAAGACATTTCATCAACATAGATACATGAAATATCAGATGAATGGATCTCAAACTAGAAGGCAACTCCAATTCATAAGCCATATTACCAACCATCCATAAAATTGCATAAGGACCAATAAATTGGGGACTGAGCTTCCCCTTTTTACCAAAGCATGTTACTTCCTTCATGGGAGATACCTATAGGAACACCTTATCCCAAACCTCGAACTTTAAGTCTCTACGCCTTATATTCATATAGGACTTATGGAAACTTTGGGTAGCCTTAAGCCTATCCTGAATCACCTTCACTTTTTCCATAGCCTGATAAACAAAGTCTGGATTGAATATATCCACCTCACCAAGCTTGAACAAAATAATAGGAGATATACATTTCCTACCATACAATGCCTCAAAAGAGGCCATCATAATACTAGAATAATAACTATTACTATAATCAAACTCTATCAAAGGTAGATGCTCAACCCAACTACCACCATAGTCAATCACACATGCTCGAAGCATATTCTCTAATGCCTGAATAGTCCTTTCTGTTTGCCCATCTATCTAAGGATGAAAAGTAGTACTCAGACTTACCTTGGTACCCAATTCTTTTTTAAAAGACCACCAAAAATGAGATAAAAAGGCATACCACGTTCAGAGATAATCAAAATAGGTACCCCATACTGATTTACTATATCATAAAGATACAACCTCGATAGTCCTATGTAGAAAAGTTAGTCCTAACTGGAAAGAAGTGAGAAGACTTTGTCATTCTATCAACGATGGCCCAAATCGAATCAAATTGATTTTGAGATTGAGGAAGATGGTAATGAAATCCATATTAATTACCTCCTATTTCCATTTGAGTAACTCAATTTCTTGATATAACCCACCAGGCCTCATGTGCTTAACTTTGACTTATTGGCATACCATGCACTTGGTTATAAAGTTAGCCACATCCTTCTTCATACTATTCTACTAATATCTCCTTGAGATCATATACATCTTCGTTGAACCAAAATGAAAAATATAGCATGACTTATGCGCCTCAGCCAATACCCTTTCTTGTAAACCATCTACGTAAGGACATATAACTTTTTTTGTTACCGAAAAGTACCATCACTACTGATCTCGAATACCATTACCTTTTGCCCACCAATATTACTCATGATTTTCATCAAGATAGGATCTTGCATTTGCTTCTCCTTTATTTTTGCACTAAGAGATGACCAAACCACTTCCTGTACCAACACGCCATCATCCTCGAAGTCTAGAAGACAAAATCCAAGATAATCCAATTGGTGAATGTCCTTCAATTCCCATATCTCCTTTTTCACATGAGCTGAACTCCCTATGGATAACCTACCAAAAGTATCAACAACCATATTAGCTTTACCTGAGTGGTAGATAAGACTCATATCATAGTTTTTAAAAAGCTCCAACTATCTCGTTTGTCTGAGATTTATCTCCTTCTAAGTGAACATATACTGTATACTATTATGATCAGAAGATGTATCTATGTGCACTCCATAAAAATAATGTCGCCTAATTTTAAAATAAAAAACCACCACCAAAAGCTCTAAATCATGAGTAAGATAATTTCTCTCAGCACCTTTAACTTTCTAGAAGCATTGGCTAACATCTTCCCATTCTTCACAAAAACACAACCAAGTCCCACTCAAAATACATCATAATAAACTACAAACCTTTCTGCAACTTCTAGCAAGGTCATAATCAAAGCCAAACTTAGCACATCCTTAGCTTCTTAAAAATCCTTTCACATGCATCCAACAAAAAAAACCTTATTATTACATCTTGGGTTTTAGCCTTTCAAATTTTTCCTTGACAATTATTCTCCAAACCCAATATGACTCTAGGGTATGAACCATATGCTGGGGTACTAGTGGTATGGTCCTATCGTAAGTTGAACAATGTTAGTTAGTGGGATAGTTTTGATCACTAGAATAGTCACGACTTAGGGGTATGAGTCGTAAGGCTTTTATACAAGTCCTATCAGGGACTTGTATGGTGGGTATTATTTGATCCTCATTGTAATTCATTCTACTAGTTATATGGATCATAGGTACGGATTATATGCTGATACTATGACTTGATTGGAAGAGTCATCTACTGTACAATATTTGATCTAAGGTTAAGGCCTGGGTACGACTATTGGGAACCAATCATAAGGAAGGGTACAATTTGTAAGAGGTTCATTTGTATTCCTGTGATAGGTATTAAAGGGACTTAAGTGGGGGTATTCTGGATGTTTTCCTACTTACCCTAATTATGACCCATGAATTTTAATAAACTTAGGAGGTTATTTACCCTATTATTCTATTTATTAACAAATAGAAAACTATTCCTAAATATTCAATAATTTTATTAAGAACTTTTGGGGCAAGAGAGTTAGGAATTCAACTTAGGGATTGCTTTGGTATTTTTCTTCCATCACCCTTCTCGGTTAAAGTTATGTGTCTCTTACCTACTTACTATTTCTAAGAAGACATGAATTTTATGGTTGTTTTCATGGTTTCAATATTCCATGGGTTATAGTTTTCCACTAATAATTGGAGAGTTTTGGCATAAATGGTTTGGTTATGGTTTCCTATGGTGTAACTATGCTTTTATATGCATTAGTGGTGGTTTTGGACAATTGGATTGTATGTTAATGGTTTAATGGTCTTTTGGAATTGGTTTTGGTTATATTATAACCCCAAGGTGTTTGATAAAATACCTATAAAGATATGTCCATTGCATTGATTTCTTTAAATAGAACTCTTGCTTGTTATCAGCTTATGCATGAAACCATAAAATCATGCGTGTTTTCAGTTCCTAGTACAAGGAGTTCTAGTTTACTCAGTAATATGAATCATGTCCCATAAATACAGAACCTTCAGACTCAGGTCATACAGATCATGACTCATGTACTCATGTCATGCTTTACAGTATGTTCAACCCATATGACTCGTGTTCCATTCCTAGTAATCAACCAAACTCAGGTTGTGTCACGTATACCCTCAGTTTAGATCCCTTGATTAATCTATGGTGTTGATATTTTATCCCTCAAGCCTCAGTTACGTCAGTTCAGTAATCGTTATTCATTAAAGGACTCAGATAGTCCTATAGGACCATGGCTTTCATTATCAATTACTAAGCTATCAGAATTCAGTACTTCAGTACCAGTCTAAACCTTAATTATTAGAAATTAGCATTCAGTCCTAGTATGAGTCCCAATTATAGATTTAGTTGCAGTCTCTGCTACAGTCTTAGATATAGTGTCAGCCTCAGCCTTAGTTCAGAAATTAGATCAGTACCACAGTCCAATTTTAGGTTTGCTTGACCATAGTGTGTAGTTATCAGTTATGCATATTATCAGTGTTTCAGTACCTCAGCTTACAGAATGTTTTTGAATCATGTTATACGTCTGGTCTTGCATTCTTAGACAATACCAGTATTTCATAAATTCATGCTCAGCTATCTTATGTTACCTAATTGTCCCTTTCTCATGTTTATAAAAACTTCAAATTCTCAGTTCAGTTTTTCAGACAAAGTACAATTTAGTCTTACATGCCCAGTACTCAACCATCAGTTAGTGAGAAGATTAGATGAGTTAGTCAGTAGGAATTAGTTTGAATAGCCAGTATTTCAGTCTGATAGTCAGATGGACAAGTTCACATATTTTTCTATTCTATCCACCTAGTTGCATTATCCGAAGTCTCATAGATGTAACTATTCTAAGATAAACCAATCAGGTAGTTGCGTGTTCAGCTTAATTTATGTTTCATGACTCAGTATCAGATCCCAGATATTCAGTCTCGATTCCGTTCATGGCTTCCCTGTGCAACATTCCAGTCTCTCCTCAGTTTCTTGGGCAAGTCAACATTCTTCGAGGGATGTAGTGTCCCAAGGGGGAGATACACTATAATCCCCTGAACATTTATTAACTAAGCATGTCATTCCCTCTTCATGTAAGGAACCTATCTTGGAGTAGTGGATACTCATAGGTGGACCCTCAAGATCCAATCTCAGCCGTAAGTCATGTATGTAATGGCTTAGTTTGTTCACGATACTCAGTCCATGTCACATATTACAGACTCAGTCATGTTCTTATGTTCCCATTCATGCATTTTCAATAAAGGATATTAAGATCGAGATTATTGACTCTATCTTTTTGATGATCTCCCCCATTAAGGGAGTGAAGAGATTCAGCATAAAGGGAAAGCTCAGTCCCCTATATATCGGTCCCTTCAAAATTATCAGTCATTTCGGCAAGGTAGCTTATGAGATTGAGTTTCCTTCAAATCTAGCTTTAGTGTATCCAGTCTCTTAGGTCTCCTTGCTTAAGAAGTGCATAGGTGACCCAGAAGTCATAGTCCATGTTAAAGGCGTAGATATTCAGAACAGTCTCTCTTATTAGGAAATTCAAGTTGAAATCCTTGACTACCAGATTCGTAGACTGAGGAACAAAAAAGTCCCTCAAGTCAAAGTTCTTTGGCGGAATTAGTCCATTGAGGGAAATACTTGGGAAGTAGAAGCAGATATGCGGACCAATTATCCTCACCTCTTCTTCGTAAACTCAGACTCATCCAAAGGTAATAGCTTTCCTTAAGCCTATTCAGTTTAATGTCCAGATTTAAGTTACGATCTCGGTATTTTAAAGTACCATTGCATATTTAGTCATGTATTCATGTATCATCTAAGTCATGTACTTATGCATCAGATATGCATGTTTATCTTGATAAATTCAGCATATCAGTGATTCCATTCATGTATGCATGAGTCAGTATTCATGCATCAGATATGCATGTTCAGTATGAAATTTTAGTATATAATAAGTTCCAATCATAAAATCATGGTTTAGATGTTCACGTCCCTTAAGTAAGTTCAGTCTATTAGAAATCCCAGCTTAGTCAGTCCTGTTTGAGGAAAAATATTCCCAAAGGGGATATATTGTAATACTCCAAACTTTTTTTGAAGTTTAATTTAGTCTATAAAATATTTAGGGATGACTTCCTAAGTGAACGATATTTAGCTTTCCAATGATACCAATTTCTTCCAAATTGGTATCGGAGTAAAAAGTTATGGACATTTTACAAAGAACTGTTGGAACCACCCAGAAGCAACGGTTAGGACAACGGACCATCGCAAATGAGGATGAAAGTTTAGGTTCTATCTATGTATGATGGGATGGATTGATAGACCATCGAACCGGCGACAGACCATTGCCCAAACTATCTTCACTTTCTATCAACTATTTAAGTCATTTTTAAAAGGGTATTTAGGTCTTTTTCCACCCATTTTAACCCTTAATTATACCATGCCAGAGCTCATCACTTTATTATTCATACACAACACCAAATTAGATTTATCTCAAAGATTAATCCCCAAGAACAAGAAACCCTAGATGTTTAATTCCAAGTCAAGAATTCAAGCTTTCCTCCATCAATCTTCAAGAAATCATCAACCCAGGTATGTTTAGTGTTTATTCATGTGTTCCTTTCACCCATGAAGCTCAAGAATCCTATTTTAAAATTATGAATTGTGAAACCCATGTTATGGATTAATTATAATCATGTTTATACTATTGTGCGACTTCTAAGTTTGAAAATTTAATATGTTTTCATGAAATTTTGTTAATATATGGATTGAAATCGATGAAATTGAGTTCAATGAAGGAACTTGATGTATTATGTTGATGTTCATGCTTAATCCCTAAGTTATGCATACTAGATGTTTGATAAAATGCCTAAGAGAGTAAGATTTATGCTTATTGACTCAATAGGGCCTAAATGATGAATCCATGCTTTATCTTATGTTTCAAAATGACTCTCATGCTATTGTGATACGTTGATATTGTTTGATAGAATGACCTTGAGGATAGAATTGTGTAACCATGATATATTTGAATTCATTCCTATTCATGTAAAAGAGTATGAGAATAAAGTGCTTCATAAAATTCCCAAGTGATTGTATTATGGATTATTTATTATGGTCATGTGTTCAAGAAGTGTCATGTATTGTCACTTTATGCTATCGAGTCCTAGGGGTACTTGTTCCCAACAATTTAGCTGTGTTCCTAGAGCCAGTGTTAGCTTCATGATAATCTCAGCCAAGCCATGATCAGTAGAATTTAGTCATTTACGTGACTTAGGAAAACTTAGTAAATTCAGTATTAGTCCAGTAATCTCAGTAATATTAGTAATCTCATTCAGTTATCGGATCTTAGTAACATTCTATCAGTTAATCGAATTTAGTGAAACTCAGTCCAGTTCAGCCCTGTATATTCTGTTCAGCATCTATTCAGATGGGAGTAGGTTCAGCACCGAGTGAGCCCATGGATAGGAACTCACTTGCGAGTAGAGAGTGTGATTCTTAGAAGAAATTCTTAATCTCTAGAACTACATGGCTAGCGTAGGTTGATATATCAAACCTGCTAGATGGGGGTAGATGAGGTGGCTTAACCTATTAGATAAGGTTCCTACTATTCTCATTAGAGAACCTATTAGATAAGGGTCACTCACAGCTTATCATTACTACTGGCATAGTATTGACACCCTTCCAATTGAGGTTTCAGATTGGATGCCAACTCAGCTATAATAGCTTATTAGGGACATGTCAGTTAAAGAACTAATTCCCATAGTTACAGTCTTAATCTCATTCTCAGTAATAGAACTCAGATAGTTCTATAGAATCTAGATTGTCAGATACAGTCACCCAATACAGTACAAAACTCTGCTAGTTCCATCAGAATCTAGACTGTCAAATACAGTCACTCAGTATCAGTTACATCAGTTATCAATAACTCATGATATCAGTATTCAGACTTAGTAGTTAGTATTATCATGAATTCAATTACAGTTACTTATTCATGTATGTATTCTTACGTTTATGCTATAAAGTCAGTTAGTATTGTTAAAGTATATGAACCCTTTGCATTTACCCTACCTCACTAGCATACCAGTATATTTAATCATACTGACACATTTGCGCTATGGTGTTTTATACCATAGGTTAAGAAGTACGAGCTCCAGAACACCAGTAGCATACCAATTTCAGCAGTCAGAGTTAGTAGTGGGTCCTTATCATTCGAGGATATTATGATTTTATTACTTTACTTCTACAGTACTTGGTATATTTTAGTAGTTGGAGTTAGTTGGGGACATGTCCCATCAACTTCTTTTTCAGACAATACAGTATTGAGGCTTTCTGACTATAGTATGTTCAAATAGTTATTTTAATTATTTTAGTATTGATATACCATATTTTTA
Organism: Capsicum annuum; assembly: GCF_002878395.1. NCBI lineage: Eukaryota > Viridiplantae > Streptophyta > Magnoliopsida > Solanales > Solanaceae > Capsicum > Capsicum annuum. The sequence goes on along the minus strand of NC_061116.1, from coordinate 103,015,147 downwards.
GCTGTTGTGTTTTATTAGATATTTGAACCTTATGGTCTTTTAGCCTTTTATTCAATATTTATACAGTATATTATGTAGTGTTCAGGTACAGATATTAGTCATGGGTTAGCTTATGGTCCTTCGGGGTTACGATCACCATGTAGTGTTCCAGGTTCCAGATTCGGGGTGTTATAGGATCATAGTAGATCTGCATAAGGTTGCAATAGTGAATAAGTATCCCAGAGCTATGAATCCAATCAATATTAGGAGCTTCTTGGGTTTAGCTGGCTACTACATGAGATTTGTCTAGAGTTTCTCTACTATAGCTGCCCCATTGACTAAGTTGACCTAGAAAAAGGTAAAGTTCTTGTGGTATGATGCTTGTAAGGGGAGTTTAGAGAAGATGAAGGATAATATAACCTCGGCTCTAGTATTGACTCTTCCTAAAGGTACTAATTGGTTTGTGGTCTACTATGATGTATCCCATGTAAGACTTGGTTGTATTCTGATACAACATGTTAAGGTGACAACCTATGCCTCTAGGTAGTTAAATATTTATGAGGGAAATTATCCAACTCATGACTTAGAATTGTTAGTTATGGTATTCACATTGAAATTTTGGCATCACTATTTGTATGGAGTGCATGTGGATATCTTTTTTGATTATAAAAGACTGCAATATGTGTATACTCAGAAGGAACTTAGCCTAAGAAAAAGGAGATAGGTTGAGCTTCTTAAGGACTATGATGTAAGTCTTCACTACCACCCATGTCAAGCTAACGTGGTTGCTGATGCTCTTAGCAGGTTATCTATTGGAAGTCTAGCTCATGTGGATAAAAGAAAGTAGGAGTTGGTGAAGGACATTCACTATTTGGCTAATCTTAGGTTTTATCTCTTAGACTCTGAGGATGGTGGTGTGGTGGTACAAGAAGTGGCACAATTATCTCATGGTGCTAAAATCAAGGAGAAATGGATATTAAATATGATCTTGATGAGGATCAAGGGTGATGTACATGGGCATAAGGTGATGGCCTTCGAGATTAATGGTGATGGTACTTTGCGGTAACAAGGTAGTTTATGTGTTTGTAATGTAGATGGTTTGTGACAGAGGATCATAGCTGAGGCACATGAGTCGTGCTATATTGTTCTTCCCAATTAAACAAAAATGTATTATGATCTCAAGGAGATGTTATGGTGAAATAATATGAAAAGGGATATGTCTAATTTTGTGGTCAAGTGCATTATGTGCCAACAAGTTAAAGTTGAGCACATGAGGCCTGGAGAATTATATCAAGAAATTAAGATGCCTGAATGTAAGTAGGAAGTGATCATCATGAATTTCATTGCTGGTCTACCTCGGTCTTAAAATTAATTTTATTCGATTTGGATCATCGTGGATAGGAATAAAAAGTTAGCTCACTTTTTCCTACTGAGGCCTAACTTCTTAGTTGAGGATTATGAAAGGTTGTACCTCCAAGAAATTCTAAAGTTGCATAGGATACCTATTTCTATCAGCTCTGATCATGGTACACAATTTTTATCTTACTTTTGGCCGTCATTTCAGAAAGGTTTGGGGTCCAAGGTCAGTTGTAGTACTACATCCTCCTACAGTCAGATGGGAAATAAGAGATGACTATTTAGACATTAGAGGATATGCTTCGGTCTTGTGTAATTAGCTATAGTGGTAGTTGGGTTGGGCACATGCCTCTTGTAGAGTTTGCTTACAATAATAGCTACCACTCTAGCATTGGGATGGGTCCATTTGAAATATTGTATGGTAGGAGGTATAGGTCTCCTATTGGGTGGTTTAAGCTTGGCGAGGTGGATATGTTTGGTTTAAACTTGTTTCACCAAGCTATGAATATGATGAAGGTTATTTAAGATAGGTTTAAGTCTACCCAAAGTTTCCAAAATTCCTATACGAGCATGAGTGTAATGGACTTGTAGTTTGAGGTTGGACATAGGGTGTTCCTGAAGGTGTATCCCATAAAGAGAGGGATGTAATTTGGGAAGAAGGGAAAGATCAGTCCCCAGTATATGGGTCCTTATATGATTGTTAGGACGGTTGGCAATGTCTCATATGAGTTGGAGTTTCCTTCTATATTGAGATCCATTCACCCGGTATTCCATGTCTCTACGTTGAGAAAGTGCATTTGTGATCTATTGTAAATTGTTCCTATCAAGGATACTGGTATTTTAGATTTCCTATGTTAAGAGGAGATTCCAGTTGAGATCTTGGATCATCACGTTTGTCGATTGCAGACCAAGGATGTGGCCTCAATAAAGGTTCTATGGAGGAACCACATGGTCGAAGACGTTACATGGGAAGCTGAAGAGGACATGAAGTCTAAATATTCATTCCTTTTTTCTTCTATAAAAATTTGTGTGTAAGGTATGTGTTCTTCATAACGTTTTTGTTTTTAAACTTTGTTAAAAGAAAGATTAATTCCTTAAACCTTTTTTTGCTAACTTAGTTAAAGTTTAGAATTGAGGTATTAGGGTGTAAATCGTGCTTGTACTACCTTATTCCATCATTCGAGAATGAATAATCCAAGTCGAGGAGAATTGAAAAACCTTGGGTTTTTGTTCTTTGAAATTTCATGACTTTTTTATTTCTGTTGATCATATGACTCACCATATAAGACATACGGTGATTGTATAGGTTAGGTGATCAAACTCGTAGGAAGTCCAGTATTTGGTGCTTAAGTTTGTATTATGGTTACAGTTTGGTAGTACAGGATGTATGGCTAGGGGATGGGTTGTTCTGTTGATCCTTTACTTAATCTGAAACTTAGTGACTTGACATGGATCTTAGTACGAGTGGCTCACTATGAGTTGTGAGGATAGGGTACGAGTGGTATAGTGGATTCATATATTATCTAGTGTCCAACCCCTTCGATTCTATCTTGGATATGATTATGGGTACTACTTATATGTTATGGGTACGAGTGGGACAAGAGGAGTCATATGGTGGATAGTGTGTTGATGTCCAACCTTCTATTATTGCTATGACTGGTTGGTACCATTCGTATGATGTGGGTAAGAGTGGAGGGTTCCAACTATACCCACCATAAGAAATTTTAAAGTTTAAGTTGGGGGTATTCTGGACATTTCCCCTCTTAAATTCTTTTCACCCCACAACTTAAAACATTTTGGGACTTCATTAACCTAATATACCTAAGCTAATACTCTCCAGAAACACTCTTTAATCTCTTTCATGCTTTAGGTTTAAGAAAAGGATAGGGTTTTTTCAAAATAATCAATTAAGGCTTCTACGGATGGTTTCTCTCCGTTTAACTTACTTTCCAAGGCATGTTACTCCTTCCTCATTGTTAGTTTAACTAAAATCATGTTTTAATGAATGATTTTTATGGCATTATTGTGGTATGTTTTTATGTTTTGAAGTATATGTTGGAGGTTTTGGTTGTTCTTGGTTAGATAATGTTTTTCCATGTTTTTCTTATGATTTTATTTTATAATTATGATTTGAATATGTGGTTGCATGGGAATGGTCAATTGATACTTGTTTTTATCTTTGGAAACTATATGCCCTCAACATGTATGTTAAAATGTCCATGCAGATGCTTTTACCATATAGTTTGACTATTATTGAAAACTTTGCATTGGATGATGTGGTAATGGAACCTAAATTGGTTAAAATGATTTTAATTTAATTAGAAAGGCCTTGATGGCCATGGTAATCGATTAATTGGAAACTTTGGAGTCAAATTAGTTTAATGGCTTTGGTATGGCATAAGTTGATAGACTTGCAAGCTCTAGTTTTTGTATGAAGATGGAAATGGTTAATGCCTAATAAATAAGACTCCCTTGTAATTTGTTAGTTATGTGATAATGGTTTTAATATGGGCTGAAAGAGGGATGTGTTAGCAAATTTGTGGAAGGAGGTAGTCCCGGGGCGACCAAAACATGAAACTTATATTTACCGATGTGAGGTTGGTCTTAGTGGCAGTGTGCATTGTGTCATACTTCTATTTTGAGAGATGTACTAGTCATCCAAACTTTTCCACCTACTAGTACAGCTAACATTCATCAGGTCCCTTTCAGCAAGGGGAGCTGAACCCATATAGCCTATAGGTGGATTTAGGATAGCAGAGCTACACAATCCCAAGTTAAATTCCCCGACATAGTATATATATGTATGCATGTTATTTCATATAGTTATTTACCTTGGTTTTGAATAATGGCATTACTTTATGCTTATTCCTGAGTACATGTTAGTGTTCACCTACTAACCCATTTTCGGGCATTGTATTCCCACGATATGTAGGAATTTCCATACTACTCTTATTGCTCAGTGATTCGGATTTTGGCACAATATTTGTGTCAGAGAAAAGTAGTGATCTGCCATACTCTGGAAGACTCCATTTCATGATATGGATAACTTTTCATACTTTTGTTTATTTCTTGGACTTTAGTTTCGGCTATGGTCGGGGTTATGTCCTAATCAGATGGTCTTTGTTTTTGGTTAGAGGATTTGCATGGCGACTATAGGCATGGGTGGTATCAGTATTGGTGTCAGCTTTTGCATAGGTATTAATATTGGGGCTGATGCCAATTGGATGTTTGGTTTGCTATAGTTATGTGTTATATTATAGTCTTTCTATTATATTTGTTCTATCTTGTTATATGTTTTGGAATTAATTCGACATACGCTGTAGGGCAGTTATGGTTGGTATTTGGGGTGGTCTTTTATCCCATTTGGACTTGAGGCACTTGACATGACTAGGCCCCAGTTTGGGCCGTATCAATACTGTGATGATATATTGATACCCTATAAGGTCATAGGATATTATGATTATATATTTATACCCGAAATGGACAGAGGATACTGCGATGATATATTGATTCCAACAAGGCTGGATGTTGATTACGATAACGATGGCCGAGATGATGAAAGTTATGGTAAGTTATGATATTGATTATGTATCTTGCATTCATTCCTGCATGCACATCGTCAATCACCAGTATACACTTATGTACATCAGCCGGTATGGGATGGTTGCATAGATATGGGTGAAGAATCAACCCTATGTTGCCGTATATTTATTGAACCTTCCGAATTTGAGGTAGTGAAGGTATGCATAGGCTCAATTAGGTATATGGTTGTCCGGATTAGCTGATTATTCATATTTTTATTGATATTGTTGTATCAGTATTATGATCATTATTATGGCAAGTTTATGACAGAGCAACTGTTGATTTGGTATCGAGATTTAAGGTATGTTTCGGCCTATTTTATCTTATGATTTCATTGTTATGCATGATTATATCATGTCTATCCATATGGATTATAACCCTGAGCATAATAGCCTTAGATCCTGATGGTATTATAATAAGGTCTTAGAATGAGGATATGATAATCTAGGTTATGCTTAAGATGACCTCATGTTTATATACATATGTATATGAAGCTATAGCACTACCGTATATCCCTTCCTTCATTTGTTCATATTGTATTTTCATTTCTTGGCCTTATATATTTCTATATATCTTTTTTCTCTCTTCTTTCATATATTTTCCTAGGATATACGATATAGTATTGACGTCTATTGAATGTGGCTGGAATAGGATAGTTCACCGTGATGCTTCCTTAGTCTTATTATGTTAAGATTCTTGGACTTGGATAGGATAGTTGTCCATTATTATTCTCATTAATTTGTTATGATTTCTGGACTCTAGGGTGTAGTTCCCATTCTGTTTATATGCTGTAAATATCTGCTTTATCTTTAGAGCTTAGTTGGCAGTTGCCTATTGAGTACCATTCTTTTGGTACTGATACTACACTTTTGCATCCTACATATCATAGTATGGGTTATCACCGTTGATATATGCATCATGTGGAGTAGCCGTCGTTCGGACACTTATAGTGAGCTTGCTCACCTAACATTTGAAGTATTACTTATCTCTCTCTTATTTATTAGACTAGTCTCCATGTTGTATTCAGAGATAAACTGTATAGAGTATTTCTTCTTGACATTTCACTTTGGTACTCTAAATATATTAGAAGCTCTTGTACTAATACCACCAGGTTTTGGGACTCTATTATGTACTAATCTTTATTTGATATATTCTGCATCCTTTTCCTTATTTTGTTGAGTAGTACATTACTGGCCATTCAGGACTACGGGTTGGCTTATCTACTGGGGGTTACGGTAGGTGCCATCATAACCTGAGAAATTGGGTCGTGATAGATTTCTTCTTCAGCACTAGTTGCGACTTCCACTATGCCCCCTCGCTCGATAGTTGCTGGGTTTGTAAGTATACACTGAGAGTTCCAGCAATAGATGGTAGAGTGCCAACAGAAAGTGATTGACTGACTCACAAAGATAGAGACTCAACTTGCCACCCTATTAAGTCAAATTCAATCATGGGTTTGGACTATATTAGAGCCCTTTGAGGTTAAATTCGAGGTGAGAAAGATGTATCCCATAGGATATTACACTAGAGAGTTTAATGCTATGATTGAACATTTTGAGAATCGAATGAGTGCACGACTGTGTGAGCTCTAGGTGCCTGGCTCTTTGGACTTACATAAGGATATGGCCACATTGTGCTAAAAGGTATGATAATTAGCTAAGAGCCATATTTCAGCCATCTCTCCAGTCATTCCATCTTTTATGCAGCCATTTCCATGACCTTCTATTGTGGTATTTGACTTATTTGTTGAGGATAATACAACCGTGGTTGTTGCAGCCAAGAGAGCCCAGGAGAAGGAGTTATAGGACACTGGGAAGGATTTTACCATAACTTGGAAAGGGACTGTCAGGAGTCGATTATTCATCATTTGGTTGATGAGATAATGCGTATTGAGACGTCAATGATCACCTGTTCATGTCACGCTCCACCACCACCTTCTCCAATTAGCCATGAGATTCCCCAAATAAGGGCGAGTTAGCTTCGAATTCCTAGAGCATACCAGGTATGTCCTACTCTCTATTTTGTTTATTTTCTAGCATGCACTAGGGATAATGCATTAGCTTTTAGTTGGGGGTGGAGGTATACCACAATCCAGGGTTTTTCCTATCGTGTTTATTTTACCGTTGGTTGTAGTATCCTAGTAGAACCGGCATGTTTAGGTCATATTGTGTTCCACGTTTTATGTTTTGTTTGTGTTTAGTTATGAGAAAAATAAGGAACCTAAGTGTAGCTGACATGTTTTGTGTTTTTAAGTGTTAGTTAAAAAATGATACCCCTTCAAAACTATTATGAATAATGTGTTGTAAATATCTATGTGACCATCATGTGAATATTGTCATAGAATTAGTCTTAGTGACAAAATAACCATAGCTTAGCATTGTATGAACTATATAGGTTGTAGTTGATGATATAATCCTATACCATGTGTGTTTGAGGTACTTACCTAGTTCCCATTCTGCATTTAATACAGAACTTTCCCGATTAGTCTCTCTATATTGTAGGATAGTTGGTTAGGACATGATCATTGGTCATTTTTAAATTAGTCCACTCTTTGCTTAAAGGACCGTTCATATATGAATAAGTATCCCTTGATCACTATTTTGAGCCAAAGTTTGCCTAGTTTCTTGATTTTAACCCTTTCACCTTCTCATTTAATTACAATGAACATATTTTGGCCATGTTCCCTCTTTAGACACTATGCACATCATCTCAGGCAAAATGCCTAAGTTGAGTGTGGCTATCATAGGGGTGCGTAGTTGAAAATAGGGTATGGAAAAGTTTGATTAATCTAGAAAAAAGGAAAGAAGGGTTTGGTTGTGGTTTAAAAAGAGAGGAATGAAAAAAGTGGAAAACTTGATGTCACACCCCGGATTTTTGTCATTGGAAAATTCCTTGATTTTGAGCTCACTGCCCAGATCAATACTTTTGTGATGAGTCGTGAAGAGTATTCATAAGTCATAGGGTGTCGATCGAAGCTTGGCTAGCAGGACATCGAGGATTAACTTAAGTTTCTATTGATATTATGAGTTGCACCAAACAAGTTGTAAATACTCATTACGAGTCATAGATCATGAATCGTATGCTGGGCACTACAGGAGCCCAAACTTTATGTAGTGGTCATGACTATGACCATACGAGTCTTGTGGTTTGGTCACGAGTCGTAGGTTGTGGCTCATGACCTGACCAGTGAGGACGCCCTAAGTAGCTAACTAGACCATGAGTTATAGTGGAAAGTCATAATGTGATCCTATGAGTCATAAGGTCATCCATAACAACTAGCGACAGTTCTCTTTAATTTTGTTAGGGGCACTTTAGACATTTCCCTCATTCCCCAATAGGGACCCATGTCCTAAAATACCCTAAGGGACCCCATAACTTCTCATTACTCAAATAATTGTTGTCATCTCTTCTCTTAAATACCCCATTCAAAGACAAATCTAGGGTTTCTAGAGTTTGGTCTTTTAAGGAAAGTGTGGTTTCTTCTCAAAATTTCATGGTGATTAAGGCATATATCTCTCTCCCTAAACTTGTGTATTAAATTATGGCATGATTTGAGTTGGATTCACATGATTTTTATGTGGGTGAATGATGCGTCGAGGGTTTTGCATAATGATTGTTTAAATCTTTTTACCATAATTTTTATGGATTAATTATACTTGAAGGAGAGCCTTGGAGTAACTGGTAAAGTTGTTTTCATGTGAACAAGAGGTCACGAATTCAAGCCTTGGAAACAGCCTCTAGCAGAAATGCAAGGAAATGCTGCGTATGATACACCCTTGTGGTGGGGCCCTTCCCCGAACACCGCGTAGAGCGGTAGCTTTAGTGCACCAAGCTGCCCTTTTTTAACCTATTCAAGTGCATGGGTATAGATGGAATAGGAATTATGGATACCCCTAAATAATTGGATTTTTATATTAAAATTTATGAGAACCTCAACCCACTTGCATAATTGGTTTTTGAATATGGATAATCATTTGGCTTGCGTACTAATTTAAACTAATACCTTGTGTAAATGGATAAAATGTTTTTTGAAAGGTCTTAAGGTCCATGGAATGATTTTAACTTAGAAATTTAGTGTCCTATTGGCTGAGGGGTTAGAGTCCTGCTTGGCTAGATGATTTGGTTTTGACTTGGACCTCTGATTCCTATTGGCTAAGAGATTAGAGTACCTCTTGGCTAAATGGTTTGGTTCCTACTTAGAATGTTGCAGTCTTGTTGGCTAGTATGTTAAAATACCTATTGGAACATTATTTATTTTGCATAATGACATAATCTTGTAAGCTATAGTCCATATGACGATACCACTTGATGTTACCTAAAAGAATCACTCCTTGAATTAATAATTGGGTTATGTGTCAAATGTTTTATAAGCTTAAAGTGGGTTGTGTAGTTTGCTGTGAAATTGGAGGTTCCAAGAGGACATACTTGAAATCACATTAGCTAGCGTGGGGGTCTAAATAAAAGGGTGTTCAAGTCACCCTTGATGTATGACCGGAAGGTTTGAGTCCTCTTTGTGTATGTTTATGATTATTCTTTAGTTCGTTCAACTACACACACTAGGGCCTGACTATGGGTGAGAGTTGGGGCCTATATAGCATGTGGGTACTATTATGACGGTCAATCTATACAACCTGGGCTAATATATTACTTTCATGCTAAACCTTATTTTTCATCCTAGCATCTTATATATATATGTATGAATGAATGAATATGTACATTTATGTTAAGTTTGAATTGGTTTTTTGACTGGCATTACTTTATCCTTATCTTGATTAACATTCTAGCACTCAACTCGCTAACCATCTATGGAAATTATTTCCCCACGCGATCAAGGACTGGAGATAATTCTACTTTTCTTGTGCATAGATAGGATTTGTGGGCTGTTAGGAGTCAACTATAAATTGGTGAGCTTTTATTTCTTGAAAAGTTTGTTATTTTGAAGTTTTGTTTAACTTATGTATTAGACTATTTCTATTGGATTCTCTTGGCTGTCGTCAGGGGCGTGTCCCGACTTACATTGGTTTTACTCTGTTTAGGCTTTATGGATTATTGTGGATTGGAATGCTGTTTAAATTCTTAAATTCCTTTCTGAGTTGCCTATCTTGTTAAATGTTAAGAACCCAACTTATCTTGTTATATGTTCAAAATTCATCCGCTACTAACTGTATTATGTTCTTTTTGGCTAGAAAAAGGGGGTGGTCTCCGATCCATGACAGACATGAGATACCCGTCATGGCCATGCCCTCGTTTGAGTTGTGACAAGTTGGTATTAGATACAAGTTTAGGGTTAATAAGGTGTCCACAAAGACGTGTCAAGTAGAGTCTCTTTTATGGGTGTATAATGCCCAACACTTTTAAGGGAGAGGCTACAAGGCATTTTGGAATGATTCCTTATCTTGTGATCTATTTTCAAGATATAGAGTCTAAGGTCTTGAAAACGCCTCTAATTTCAATTTTTTGCATTTTAGATAATGCCTCCCTTAAGATCTGATACTCGTGGAACCTCTACTATCCCACTTAAGGATGATATCGATGGAACTCATCCCTCTTATGGAACATACCCGGTCTATGGTCTTATCTCCTGATTGTACTACCCCTCATGGAGTTCCACCATTCCCTACCAGTCCTCCTCGAACTTCTCAGGCTGATGATGGTTATGCCCCACTGCCCCAAGGAGAAATTTCCAATGTCGAGTTTTATCATTCTATTCATCTACTAACTCAGTTAGTGACTTCTCAGTTTCGTTAGCTTGATGATGTTGGTTCTGTTGCTCCATCTTCTGAGGTTATTAGGGTTGGCCAATTCATGAGGCTGAATCCCCCGACCTTTACCAGCTCTAGGGTTGAGAAGGATCCTCAAGGGTTTGTTGATAAGATGGAGAATATATTAAAACTGATACATGCTTCTGACTCTAAAGGTTTAGAGTTTGCTGCATATCAGTTGAAGGATAGGGCATATTAGTGCTATGAGGAGTGACAACAGCTAAAATAAGATGATGTTGAGCCAGCTATATAGGATAACTTCTCTGGTGCTTTTTCTTATCACTTATTTCCTCCGGATTGCAATATGAGTGTGAAGGATTTGAATTTCTAGAAAACAATATGGGTTGAGTTACTTAAGGATTTTGATATGAGTCCTTAGTATCACCCAAGTAAAGAACGTGGTTGCTGATGCTCTTAGCAGGTTATCTATGGGTATCTTATCACATGTGGAGGAGGAAAAACGAGGATTGGTGTAGGATATTCACCATTTGGATAATCTTGGAATTTATCTTTTGTACTCTGAGGTTAGAGGTATGATCATTCAAGATGTTGTAAATTCATCTCTTTGTGCTGAGGTAGGAGAAGTAGGTTTAAAATTCGATTTTGATGCAAATCAAGGATTGTGTGGATCACCAGAAGGTGATGGCTTTTGAAATTAGTGGTGATGGTATCTTGATGACACGACCCGAATCAGGGTCTTGTCGTAATGAGCATCTCATGTCCAACCGGGACCGAAGACCACCCCCAATACCCAACCCAATCAAACAACATTAACCCTGTGTCGAATGTAGTCCGAGTATGTAACAAGATAACATATTATTACAATTCTAGACTCTGGTATAGGTCTATAACAATGACCAACCCAAACAAGTCCAACCATCTAATGCTAACCAATATCCATATCCAAACCAATATAAAAACAAGTTCCTGTCCAAAACATAATATAAAAGGATTGAACAATCATAAATTCAATCAGACGGTATCAGCCCCAAAACCAATGCCAATACTACGGCTGAAACCACTACCGACACCACCCATTCCAACCCATAGTATTTCCACAAAGCCTATAATCAAAAGAAAACATTATCTAGTTGGGACATACCCCCAAACATATACAAAATAACTATCTATAAAATAACCAAAGTATGAAAAGATGTCAATCATATGAAATGGAGTCTTCACGTAGGGATATTTCCACCCGAATATAGGTTAACGAGTGAATACTAGGAAAGTACTCAGGATAAGGATGAAGTAAGGACAACCTTTAAAACAAAACAAACAACCATATGCCTACATATCTATACATATGTGCATATATAATCCAGCCGGGAAAGGGAACCGAGTTTAGCACGCATTTAAACCATTATCCTGGGTATGTGTAGCTTAACCATCCTAGAACCACTAATGGGCTATATTGGTCCAGTGTAAACCCCTAAACGGGCCCCGATGCGGGTAGCCGCACAAACCAGAGATATTATAGGAATAGGGGATTCCAAAGTACCCTTTTCTGTCCATGATACATATTTACAAGTGTAACTTAGGGGATTGCCATATACCCCATATGGTGATCGTGACCTATCCTTATGTCGGCAAACATAAGTTTCTATTGTCCGTCCATTGGACTCACATTTTAACGATTAGCTATTATACCTCGCCACTAATTCCCAATTAAAACCATTACCACATAACCATGACCACCAATCCATTTTTAGTTAACCAAGTCTATTAGAAGTGGTATCATCATACAGAGTATATATTGCAAGCAATGTCCATATCCAACCTTTTTTAGGAGAAGGGATACCCAAGTACCCATAGATTACATTAATTAGTTGCTTGGGGGATTCCCTACTAAACAATTATGTTCATTACTTAGTTTGCTTGGGGGATTCTCTTGTACTCCGCAAGTTTTTCAATTAAACCAAACATAACCACTAAGACCTTACCATTTGACCATACCAAACCATTTACGCCATCTAGGGTTCCATTACCAAGTTATACCATGCTATAGGTCTCACTAAAAGTCCAACAATATAGTAAAACCATTCTGATAGGCAATTTGTCAAATATGTTGAGGGTATAGTTTTTCTAAAACCAGAACCAATAACCAATTAACCTTTCACATGTAACCAAGTGTTCAAACCATCATGATAATATGAAAACTACAACTAAAAGACATGGAAAAACCATAACCAACCATTATAATCAAAACCCCCAACATATATTTAAAAACCCAAAACCAAATAACAATTAGGCCATGAAAATAATACATAAAACATATCTTTAGTTGGGACTAACAATGAGGGAGGAGTATCTTGCCTTAGATTACGAAGATGATGGAGAGAAATCACTCGTACAAGCCCCAAATTGATCCTCTAGATGAAACCTTAGCCTTCTTTTAACCAAGAGCCTCAAAGAGAATTTGAGAAAGTTTTAAGTGTTTAAGTAATTGCAAATAGGTTAAATCAAGCCTCAAAAAGTGTTTTAAGTCATGGGGTCCTCAGAAGTTATGAATGAAAATGTCCAGATTACCCCAACTTAAATTGTAAAACCCCGCAGATGGTTACGACTCCACCATACCATTCGTACTCTGAGGTACGAGTGGTACCCAAACTCATACCGTCGACCCCTTCTTAGACCCCCATACTGACCAACATACAACTCGTCATGCCCAAGTACCCTGAGGTATGAGTATTACCCTACAATTTATACCCTAGAAAGAATGTGAGCAGGGACATACTGATAACCATACAAGATATATATGACTCGTTCCCTCAAATGACCAGTATATTATCCACTCGTACCTTGGACAGAAACCCGTCCGCACCACACTCTTTAAGGTACGATTAGGACCCCCTAAACTATATTACAATATATGACTAATACCCCTAGTCATATAATGTCCAGTGAGTTCAAAACTCAAGAAATTTCTAAGGATCGAAAACCCAGGGTGTTTCAGTCTCCGCTACTAGGATCATTCATCCCTGAATGAACAGACATGGTAGTACAAGCACGAGTTATACCCCAACATACTAAGTTATAAAACAAAGATATGATCAACAACAACATACCTTCCACAAAAATATTCATAGCAGAAAACAAGAGCAAATACTTGGACTTCATGTCCTTTTCTTCTTCCAAAGTAGCCTCTTCCACCTTGTGGTTCCTTCATAGGACCTTAACTGATGAACCTGCCACCTTATTAAGGACTGGGCTTCCCCATCTTACCGAACTACATTATCCCTTCATGGGAGATACCTTTATGAATACTATGTCCCTAACATCAAACTACAAGTCTCTACGTCTTACATCCGCATAGGACTTTTGTTTACTCTGGGAAGCCTTAAGACTATGCCGAATCACCTTCACCTTTTCCATAGCCTGATAAACCAAGTCTAGACCGAACAAATCTGCCTCACCAACCTCGAACTACCCAATAGGAGATCTACACCTCCTACCATACGATGCCTCAAAAGAGGCCATTCTAATACTAGAATGATAACTATTATTTTCAACAAACTCTACAAGAGAAAGATGCTCAACCCAGCTACCACCATATTCAATCACACAAATGTCTGAATAGTCCTTTCTTGTTTGCCATCCATCTATGGGTAAAAAGGAGTACTCATACTAACCTTAGTAGCATACCCCTTCTGAAATGACTGACAAAGGTCAGATGAAAATAGCGTACCACGATTAGAGATAATAAAAATAGGAGCCCCATGGAGCTTCACTATCTCAAAAAGATACAATCTTGCATAATCATCAACCAAAAAGGTTGTCTTCACTGGAAAAAAAGTGAGCATACTTTGTCATCCTATCCACAATGAACAAAAGAGAATCCAATTGATTTCGAGATTGAGGAAGACCGGCAACAAAATCAATGTTGACCACCTCCCATTTCTATTTTGGAAATTCAATTTCTTGATACAACCCTTCGGGCCTCACGTGGTCAACTTCCACTTGTTGACACACTGCACACTAGGACGCAAAATTAGCCACATCCTTCTTCATACCATTCCACTAATACATCTCCATGAGATCAGGATACATTTTTGTTGAATTGGGATAAACAAAGTAATTTGATTCATGTACCTTAGCCAATATCCTTTCATGAAAACCATCAATGTATGGAACATATAATCTTCCTTGGTACCACAAGGTACCATCACCGCTGATCTCAAATAAAATTACCTTTTACCCACCTACGTCACCCTTGATTTTCATCAAAACAAGATCTAGAATTTGTTTCTCCTTGATCTCTGCACCAATAGGCGACCGAACCACTTCCTGTACCAATACCCTACCATCCCTGAAGTCTAGAATTTTAACCCAAGATATGCCAAACGGTGAATATTATTCACCAACTCCCATTTTTGTTTTTCTATATGAGCTAAAATCCCCATGGACAACCTTCTTAAGGCATCTGCAACAACATTACCCTTACGTGGATAGTAGTGAAGCATTATGTCATAGTCCTTGAGAAGCTCAAGTCATCTCCTCTACCTGAGATTAAGCACCTTTTGAGTAAACACATACTATAGACTTTTATGATCCGAGAAGATATCCATATGCACTCCATACAAATAGTGCTACCAAATCTTCAATGCAAACATCACTGCTAAAAGCTCTAAATAATAAGTACGATAATTCCTCTTATGCACCTTCAACTGCCTGGAAGCATAGGCTATCACCTTACCATATTGTATTAAAATACAACCAAGTCCCACCTGAGATGCATCAGAAAAAACCACAAACCCCTCATTGCCTTCAAGAAAGGTCAAAACCATAGCCGAAGCTAGCTTATCCTTCATTTTCTCAAAACTTCCGTCACAATCATCGAACCACAGAAATTTTACTTTTTTTGAGTCAACCTAATCAAAAGTAAATTTATAGAAGAAAATCTCTGCATAAGTATCCTGTAATATCCAGCCAAGCCCAATAAGCTCCAAATATTGATTGGAGTAGTGAGTCTAGGCCACCTCTTATCCATCACAACCTTTTGTAGATCTACCATGATACCCCCATTAGAAATAATATGACCCAAAAAAGTGAGAACATTCAACTAAAACGCACATTTTAAGAACTTAGCATATAACTGATGTTCCTTCAAGGTCTACAACACCACATAGAGGTGATTGACATGATCCACATCAATCTTAGAATGCACCAGAATGTCATCTATAAAAACAATGACAAACAAATCTAGAAATTTGAAAAAACACTATTAATCATATCCATAAACATTATCAGAGCGTTGGTCAACCCAAATCACATCACGAAGAACTAAAAGTGCCCATACTGGGTATGGAACAGAAAGTAGGCTTAGGAATATACACCTCTCTAATATTCAGCTGATGATACCTGAATCTAAGATCTATTTTTGAGAAGAACTTACCACTTTGCAAATGATCAAACAAGTCATCTATTCTTAGAAGAGGATACTCGTTCTTAACCGTTACCTTATTCAACTACCTATAGATAATGCACATTTGAAGAGATCTATCCTTTTTATACACGGATAATATTAGTGTACCCCACGGGGATACAGTAGGATGGATGAAACCTTTATCCAAAAGATCCTTAAGTTGCCCCTTAAGATCCTTTAACTCAGCCAAAGCCATCACATAAGGAGAAATAAATATTGGATAAGTGTTCAAAACTAAGTCAATACAAAACTAAATCTCCCTATCAGGAGGAAAAATAGGAAGGTCATCAGGAAAGACCTCAGAAAACTCATTCACCATCAAAACTAAATATAAAAAAGAACTTTTTGAGTTGGTATCTTTAACACGAACCAAATGATAGACACACCCTTTATAGATCAACCTTCGAGCTCAAAGATGTGATATAAACATTCCCTTAAGAGTTAGTGAACCACCCTCTCACTCAATATATAGTTCAACAGGAACCTAAAAATAACCATACCGGTCGTTAATTTAAAGACACGTGGCACAAATGTAATAATCCATACCCAGAATAACATCAAAATCCACCAAATCTAATCTATAAAAATCCACCAAAGTCTCCTTACTACCACCAGATACTACACACTGCCTATAGACTTTTTTAGCAGCAACAAAGTCTCCTACTAGGGTAGAAATAAACAAAGTATCTGAAATAACCTTAAGATTAAAACCAAAATATTCATCCACATATGGGGTCACATAAGAAATAGTGGACCTTAAATCAAGCAAGCAATACACGTCATAAAAAAAGAGTACAACTACCAATCATGAAATCAGGCGATGCCTCAGACTTTTTTTGGGTAGAAAGAGCATATAACGAACTCTGACCTGTGCTGGTGCCTAAAGCAGAAATAAATGTAGAAGTCGCACCCTTTGGTGCAAGAGCAAATGAAGAAGAAACTAGAACCTTATTTTCTCCTAACGCAACCTTACGAACCAAATTATTTCTAAACATATGGCTTAGCTAACCACATTCAAAGCATTTGTCCCTCTTCTCATCATAAAAATCCAATGTAACTAAACACAGAATGTACAAGAAGGACACAATGAAGCCTACTATGCTCTACTAGCCTGAGATAGGCACCCTGTGCCCTAAAGTTATTACTACCTTGCTGACGCCTATCACCAGACGACATCAGGTAAGGAGCACTAATTATGGGGAAAGTACAAGAACTCCCCCACTTCTTCTTCTTCAGCCACTTACCCCCATCCCTTTCACTTTATTATTGACCACCTTACTCAAATAACCTAAATTTTTACCCTACCTTTCCTACCTATTGGATATGAACAATCAACCTTGAGATATCCATGTCCTTGATCAGCAATGCAGTTTTTCTTTTAAGGATCAACTCATGAGATAGTCAAGAGGAAAAATTCCTCATCCTGGTCCTTATATTAGCGACCATTTCCAGAGCATACCTAGGCAAATATTGAAACTTCAAGGCATACTCCTTGACCGATATCTTTCCCTATTTTAGATCAATAAATTCTTCTATTTTTGCTTCCCTCAGCTCTTGAGGAAAAATGTATCAAAAAATCTATTAGAGAAAGTTTCCCATAGAGAAGACTCATCAACCTCACCCCTCGCCTGTTCCTATTTCTCATACTATTAGTATGTCATATCCTTTTGCTAGAATGCTAGAAACTCTACCCCTTCCACATTTATGGTATGCATAATCCTGAATATGTTTTCTATCTCATACAGGAAACTTTAAGAATCCTTATCCACCTTAGCACTAGTAAAGTTTAGGGAACTCAGCTTCATGAATTAGCTAACCCTTGTGGCCTTAGAGGATGGGAATCCAAATGCACCCTGCTCATCTGAGAAGCCACTAACTGAGCAATCATAGAATCAATTGACAAAACTACACATTCTTCACATCGTCCTAAGAAGGATTAGAAGAAACTAGTGGTACTCCAGAATAATTAGGGTCAACACCCCTAGATCGAGTGTGGGTCCCCAGCATAGGACATGTCCCATCAATAGTTTTCTTAGTTGGGACAGAAGAGTTTTCATAAGCTTCAAATCATTGAGGCTTAATCTAAAAAGTGAACAAACAACAATTAGAAAAAACCTTAGACCTTGACGCTTAAAATGGAACACAAGAAGGAGAAATATTCCAAAATGCCTTGTAGCCTCGTACTTATGAGTGTAGTGCACTACACACTCTTAAAAGAGATTCTACTCGACATGGATTTGTGTAATCAAAATTGAACATGAAGCTAAAGATATAATACTAACTCAACATGACACGAACTAGGGCCTTGTCATAATGAGTATCTCAAGTTCAATTGAGATCGAAGACCACCCCTAATTCCTACCCTAATCAACAACCATAAACCCTGTTTTAGATGAAGTCTAAGTTTGTAGCAGTATAATGTATTATTCTAATTCTAAACTCTAGGATAGGTCTATAACCATGACCAACCCAAAAAAGTCAAACAATCTAATACCAACCAATATCCATAATCAAACAAATATAAAATTGAGTTTCTGTCCATAACATAATATAAAAGGATGGAACAATCATAAATTTAGTCAAATAGTATCATCTCTAATACCAATGTCAATACTAAGGCTGACACAACTACTGACACTACCCATTCAAACTCATAGTAGTTTCACAAAGCCTCTAACCAAAAGATAAATAATATTCTGTTGGGACATGCCCCCAACCATAACCAAAACCAATTTCCATAAAATAACTAAAGTACAAAAAGATGTCCATTATATAAAATGGAGACTTTTGGAGTATGGAATCTTACTACTTCAATCCAATAACTGATCCAAAAATTTATCACTGAGCAAGAAGAGAAGGATGGCATGTTCCTGGATCGCGTTGGGATACGAACGCCCAAAAATAGGTTAGTAGGTGAACACTAGCATGTACTCAAGATAAGGATAAAGTAATACCAACCTATAAAACCAAACAAATTACCATATTCAGAAAAATCCATACTTATATACATATATAATCCACACCGAGAAAGGGAATCAAGTTTAGCATGCATTTAAATAATTATCCTGGGTATGTGTAGATTAAGCATCCTAGAACCACCCATAGGCTATATGGGTCCAGTGTGACCCCCAAATGGGCCCCGATGAATGTAGCCATATGAACTGGAGATACCATAGGAGTAAGGTATTCCCAAGTACCCTTTACTTTCTATTATGCATATATACAAGTG
The DNA here is from genome assembly GCF_002878395.1 of Capsicum annuum. Classification (NCBI taxonomy): domain Eukaryota; kingdom Viridiplantae; phylum Streptophyta; class Magnoliopsida; order Solanales; family Solanaceae; genus Capsicum; species Capsicum annuum. The sequence continues at coordinate 102,995,814 of NC_061116.1, read as the reverse complement.
TAACTTACGGGATTCCTATGAACCCTATATGGTTATCATGACCATTACTCATGTTGGAAATCTAGTGTCCATCCATTGGACTCACACCTTTATTGTTAGATATCACATCCATACATTATTACCAAATTAAAACAAGTACCCCATAACCAAGACCCCTAATCCATTTATTATTAACCAAGGCTATTAGTAGTGGTATCGCCATATTAACTATAACTTTCAACCATTGTCCTTATCCAACCTTTTAGAGGAGAAGGTATTTCCAAGTACCCATAAATTACATTATTTAGTTGGTTAGGGGATTCCCATATACCCCACAATTATTTTCATTACTTAGTTTGCTTGGGGGATTCCTTTGTACCCCGCAAGTATTTTAATTAAACTAAACATTATTACTATGACCTTACCATTTGGCCATTCCAAACCATTTAGACCATTAATACCATTAAGGGTTCCATTACCAAGTTATACTAAGAAACAAGTTTTATCAAAAGTCCAATAATATAGTAAAAGCATTCTTATAGGCATTATATCAAACATGTTGAAGGCATAGAGTTTCCAAAACCAATAACCAATTAACCATTCACATGCAACCAAGTGTTCAAACCAACATGATAATATACAAACCACAAGTAAAATATATGGGAAACCATAACCAACCATTATAATAAAAAACCCCAACATATATTTTAAAATCAAAAATAAAACAACAAATAGGTCATGAAAATATTTTATAAAACATACTTTTAGTTGGAACTAACAATGAGGAAGGAGTATCGTTCCTTAGATTATGAAGATGATGGATAGAAATGACCTGTACAAACCCCAAATTTATTCTCCATATGAAACCCTAACCTTTTTTACCCAAGAGCCTTAGAGATAATTTGAGAGAGTTTGTAAGGGTTTATGAAATCTCAAATAAGTTAATGGAAGCCCCGATATGTGAGTAAATTCTAACACATTTTATGATTTTAGCCATGAATAATTGTGATGTCTTAAGTAACTTTTGTCATAGTTGATTAATTTTACTTTAATTTGGTAGTAAAAGATATGGTGCAGGGGAACCAATAATAATGAAAGCAAAAAGATTGAATTCTAAAGCAAATAAAGAACAAGTGTGGCTGATAACATTCATAATAAGTCCTCAGCCTAGTGATAAACTATTAAGACCACCGTCAAACTTAACTAGAGAATGGGAGTTGAAGAGAAGTTGTGATGATATTTTGTGACAAAGTGTCAGGATCATCGTCAGCGTTAGGCAAAAATTATAAAAAGGGAAGAGGAGCAGATGACACCATGATATGTTGTCAGACTTCTGATATGTTATCATCCACATCGTCAGGTTTAGGCGAATCTTGTCAATATTAAAGAAAATTTGACGCCATTCCTGATAAGACATCAGGCACCCTTGATAAGGCATCACCTAATGGAGTCACCTGTCCAAGAAATTTACTTAAGTTATTATTTTATTTCCTTAATTAGACTCAATTATAAATAATAGCTTTTAGGGTTTTGTAATTATCATTAACATATCTTCCAATATATGTTATGCACAATCCAATACGCTCTAGAACATTATTGTTGAGAGAAGATTGTCATCAATAATTTGGGAGTTTTGTATTAAGATTCAGTTTATGTTACACTTGTTGATTTTCATCATCGTTGTAAGTTAATCTACCCAACTATGAATTCAACTTGTGTACTTGTTTATTGCATCATGAGTGGATAAACTCTCTTAACCTAAATTATGAGATCTAGGTTTAGGTCTTGATAAGGTGCTAAGTAATTAAGATTCAATAGGTGGTAGGATTTCTTGATAATTTTGAAGCTTTAATTAATGTCTGTTGGTTACAAATAGTAGACACATCTGCTTTGATTTTCTTGAGAAAGAAATCAAATATAGGAGGAAGTGAATTATTAATAGGGACTCGTAAATACTTCATTTTATAATCAGTGTTGTAACAAGGTTGGTTAACCTGAGGTAAAATCTAGGCAATGAATAGAAATTCCCTAAGTCCGAGAGGATTAGGAATTTAATGCTTAAGTAGGTCGAGAGACATTTGAGCATAACATCGATAAAGATAGCTAGTTATCCTACCCACCATGAGAATCTTGAATAACATTTAGCATCTGTCATGTACCATAAGCCCTAGTGAACATAATTCTGGTTATTTCATAAACTCTTAATTACAAACATCAAAATTAAAGTGACAAACAATTATTCGTGAAACTTAAACCCCCTGTTTTAGGAAATGTTAAACTCAGTGAATTAAATGGCAAACAACTTGGGTTCACACCTTATTCCCTGTGGGAATCGACCCCAACATAGTTGGTATATTGAAAACGATTGCTTACACTCATTAAAGAGTGTAATTTGAGCGTTATAAAAAATGGCTCTACTGCCGGGGATTATGATTGTAAACTGAAAGTTTGTGTGCGCTAATTGACTGTTAGTTAAGTTTTATAGATTTACATTTGTTTGTTATTTTTCTAATTGTAGGTTCCTTGTTGTTTATGCCAAAAACAAGGAGTTCCAAAGAACTGTTATTACCAATTAATATGGAACCGCAGCTAATCGAGAGAATGGCAGAAAAGAAAGAGGTGGACAGACTGGCAGCCTTGGCCAGGGCTCATGTGAATGTACAGAATGAGGGTTAAAAAGTATGTCATCCGAACCATGATGATGAAGACTTGGGTGATAAGGAATTACTGAATCCTTAAAACACAAGGCGAGCAGAGCAAATTGTTTTACCAATGTAGCAAAATTTCAATAGAAACCGTCCAGTCAGAGTAAGGTATGGTCAAAATCCTATCTAATATGAGGTTGATGATGATCATGAAGGAACAGATGAAGCAGGTGCAATGGGTTCAATCATTTCTCCACCGTTGGCACCTAGTGCAAAATTCAGCGTAATAAGTACAATGATTCAGCTACTGAATCTGAATGGATTTTTCGGTGGCCTACTTGGTGATATCCAAAAAGGCACTTGGTGAACTTTATCACCATCTGCAAATCTTTTGATAATCTAGGAGTGAGCTAAAATGCAATCCGGTTGAGATTGTTTCCATTATCTTTGTCTGGAGAGGCAATAATATGGTTAAATAAGCTTACATCTGATTCCATCACCCACTGGAGGGATTTGAAAGAAGCATTCCTAGAATGGTTTTTCCACCCTCTAGAAGGGTACAGTTGAGAGACAAGATCATCAACTTTAGACTACTCCCTACCAAAGCTTTGCATGAGATATGAAAGAGGTTTAAGAAGAAGCTAAAACAGTGTTCGAACTATAATATGATGGACATACACTTGATGGAGAGTTTGTACAGGGTTCTCAACTCTGTAACAAAGCCGATTATAGATAATGCTGGTGGTGGTTCATTTGTTTATCTGTCTTTTCAAGATGACTCAGATATGCTGAATAGGATGACCAAATAGAGTCGGGCTTGGCATACCAGGGATCGTGTGGTAGCTATCCCAACTGTTTCTATGGGAAAGAATGTAGAGTAGCACAGAAGAGATGAGGAGCAAGACCAAGATATGACATTCCTAAACACACAGATGGACTTGTTTGCCAAGCACTTGCTGTCAGGCAAGACTAAAAAGGTCAAAGCTATGGAATCTCAGTACACTATGGCTACTAATATAGATGAGGAGGCAAACTATGTGAGTAATTATAGGGGTTTCTAAGGCAATAGCCAAGGGAATCAAGGTTGGATCTTTTATGAAAAGCTTGACTATAAAGATAGGGAGCAAGGAAACTGGAGAAGCAATAATGATAAGAGTGGTTTATATGTCCCTCCTGGAAGTCGAGATGTTGCACCAACTAGCTCTGGAAAGATTTCCATGGAGAACATGATGGAAAAATATTTAAAGGGAGTTGAGGCTACCAACTTGGGGGTAACTAATATGAAGAGTGAATTCTCTACCCTGAGTCAGTTGGTTAGTTCATACTCTACTTCAATCAAGAAGTTCGAGCAGCAGATAAGCTAGCTTTCCATAATACTAAACTAAACAAAAAGTGGTACTTTACCTAGTAATATGGTTCAGAATCTGTGAAATGATGGCTTATATATAGAGATTACCACTAGGAATGGCAAGATGTTCCTTGGCCCATTTGTGAGTAAATCTGTAGATAGTGAAGTAGTTGTTGAGGAATCCAAAGAAAGTATTCTAGTGGAGTCTGAGAAGCTGGATAGTTCTGTTGATGCTTCGGATAAGAAAAAAGAGAAGGAAGAGAAAGTGATGTTAAAAACTATTCCAAAACCACCACCTCTCTTTCCTCAATGATTGAACAAAAAAGTTGATTATGAAAATATCAGCAAATTCATGGCAATGGTCAACCAACTGACAATAAAAGTACCTTTGGTTAAAGCACCTGATAAAATGCCAGGATACGCAAAGTTCATAAAATACCTTGTAACCAAGAAATGAAAGGTTAGCCATGAGTCACAAGACAGTATTCTCCATTGTGGTGCTATCTCTAAAAGGTCTTTAGTGCAGAAAAAGGCAAATCTGGGAGCAATTACCATCCTGTGAACTATTAGTTCCTTGAAATTCACAAAAGCACTATGCGATCTAGGAGCCAATATAAATCTAATGCCACTGGTTGTGTAAAAAAAATTAGGCCTGGGGGTTCCTACCCTGACAAATATGTGGTTGGTAATGAAAGATAGGTCTGTGAAGTGCCCTGTGGGTATACTACACGATGTTTTGGTAAAGGTACCTGATTTTATTCTGCCTGCTGATTTTGTAGTATTAGATTGCAAGGTGGATTTTAAAGTGCCCATCTTCTTGGATAGACCATTACTTGCAACTAGGAGAGTTCTAGTAGATATGGAGTTTAAAAAGCTAAAGTTTAGGTTCAATGACAAAGAAATACATTTCAAAATACACTCATCCATGATTTAGCAAAAAAATGAGTGTTTTCTCAATCGTTGATGTCTTCTATGATGATGGTAAAGTGGTATCAACAGGTTGACTTGGCGAAGTCTAAGTAGTTAAGATAACCAAGTTGTGTCGTGATAATAAATTAGGTGCTATTGGGAGGCAACCAAAAGTTTTTATGTTTAAGAATGTGTTTTTACTATTATAATTAGGATTTAGTACAAAGAAGGTGAACAATGAGTAGGTCAGCTGAAAGGTCATGACGGCATCTCTGATAAGCCGTCACAATAGTGATAAGCTATCAAAAATATCATTAGATAGGCCAAATTGAGGTAGTTTTTGTAAACACTGATGACATCACTGATAAGCTATCACACTTGTGATGAGGCATCATAAGATGTCATGAAGAAGACCTTGAATGCATTGCTAAACCAAATTGGGCCCATTTCAGAAAATACAACCCGACCTACAATCGAACCTTCTCATATTCCCAGCTATGTTATTTTTTTTCCTTCTTTAGTTTATTTCATTCTTTTCTTAGTTTATTTACTTACTTATTCAAATTAATTTCCCTAAGTTAATCAAGAAGAACAAGCTCCCTTGTGTATGGGTTTGAAATTCAAAATCAAGAATTTTTTCCTACTCCCTTTTGTGCGTGTAATCATATTAAGGGCTCCCATCAGGAACCTTATAATGGCACCCAAAGGAAAGAGTCTTCAGCTTACCAAGAAGGAAGAACAGAAAATATACGTTGGAAACTTATCAACGAAGAGTCTGATTATGAATAGGATGAACCTATGCTCAGGAAGCAAAAGAAGAAACAAAGCCATAAAAAATTTCCACCACCCCCACCAGTTGAGGTGGAGGATATTAAGGACGCTGAAATAGTAACAAATTCTGAGCAGGAGGCATCTGAACATTTTGAATATGAGCAGCATGAGTTTGAACATGCTGAATCTGAAGAAGAGAAACAGGAAGGGTCCAAGGAGTCTGAGTCTAAGGGAACAACATCCGGATCCCCATCCACTGAACAACAAGATGATGAAGAGTTTCTATCTCGGGGAAGACTTATCAAATGTAAGAACCCTAAAGTTTGAGATAATGCTAGATGGAAAATTTTTCAAGCAGAGGACATCTTCACTGCTGGGCTTCACAGAACTGATAAAAGAAGAGCTAAAAGGCTGATTCAGGAATAAAAGTGGATTATTACCCAAGGGTTGAGCAGGTACTATAAAGTGGAACAAAAGTTCCAAGAGTACGGCTTGGAATAGACCACAAAAGGGGGGCTCATTTTGCCCTGCACTGGTCTGGGATTTTTATGCAAACTACCAAGCTCAGTTTGAAAATATTTGTAGACCAGGAGAAAGAGTTACAGACCATCCCCTAGTGGATAGAGTTTAAGTAAGGGCGTAAGGGTTGATGTGTCAATCATAACCATCAATAGGTTCTTCTATGGCCCCAACTTCACTTCTCAGGCCACTCCACCATCAGTCTATGCTTGGATTAAGAATCGCGTAAAACAACGTCCGTGGTTAGTTAACATTATAGCCGAAGGAGAACCATCATGGGTGACAAACCCAAATGAAAGAATCTGTAAGTCCACTTTGACTCAAGAGAAAAAGTTTTGGTAGGGTATAGTGCATATCTGGTTGATGCCCAGTGATGGAGACAATATTCTGGGTGATGATCGAGCTATGCTAGTAGCAAGAATGGTGCCTAAGATCCCCCTAAATTTGGGGGAAATCATTGCTGATGAGATGAAGATTAGAATATCCAAAACCGACATTGCTTATCCTTTTTCTTATCTTATCACAGAGTTCTACCTAGCTGATAATATGACAAAGATTGCAGGAATTAATGATAACATTCCTGCTCGAAATACTCATAACCCCATACAGTATGGTGAAAATTAGCTAGGACTAAGACTTGATAGAGGTGCAAGGGTAGCAGCAGACCCTCTAGTTATAGATGCCGGTTCAGCACCTACTATAGAGGTGCAAGATTCTAAGACTACACACCCAACTTCTTTAGTACATATAGGTTTAGTGCTTGAGAATGAACCCAACCCCTCAGCTCCTAAAATAATAACAGAATTTGTAGTTTATCTAATTGATATAAGAAAAGTGGATAAACAAGCTAAATTGTATAGGGCACAGTTACATGCCTTTGCCAAACAGTTTCTTGCTATAGTAGAAAGGAGAATCAAGGATTCCCTTGAGCCTTTTGTGACATTATTTGAATGGGTTATAGATTTGTATAACCAATTTGATGCACGGGTAAAAGATATATCAGGGGCTGATCTTGATAAATTCAGAGCGGCATTGGACAAGGTAAAGATAGATATTGGAGTATTGCAGTAGCATCAATTTATGGTGCCGATAGGTCTGGATGTGGATAAATCTAATGAAGAAATTCCAATACATGACCTCACTAGAGATTCATCAAAGAAAAAGAAGAAAAAAAGGAAAAGAAAGAGTGAAAAGAAAGGTGAAAAAGAAGGCCAAAAAGAGGAATTAAAAAGCAAGAATGGAGCCCCTAGCGGACAACGAGAAATGGGAGGTAGCCATCTGAGCTAGGGCTGTAGATGCCTCATCTAGCAAGGCTATAACCACTGCAAGGCCATGTGCTCTCGATGGAGAGAAAACAATAGATGATGCAGCAGCAGGGTTGGAGACTTATAAGCCTTATGCTTGATTCACTCCAAGTATGCCCTAAACCCTGAGTTTATTTTATTTTCAATTTTAAGTTAAGGGTGTAGTGCAGAATATTTTTGTAAAAATTTGAGGTAGATAATTTAGAGTAATATGGGTACTTAAGGCAGTCTTATTTTGTGACTGTTGAGCACCTCTCCATTGGTCTGATATATTACTGTGTGAATTGCATCCATTTGTGACCATAATGTATCTTTTTGTGGCATTAGTATGGCAACTAAATAACCTTTGTTAAACAAGTGCATTAAATAAATAAGTAGTGATATGCGAGATACTTGTGTTCTATGTTTATGCAAGGTCTTACTCAGTTTCTGTTGTGTGTTGAATCTAAAACTTGCCCTGTTAGTCTTTCTATGGTCATAGGATAGGAGTTAGGAAAGGATTATAGGACATTTTTTATTTTAGCCCACGTTAGCCAAAATGACCTTCCTTATGTGCATAATATCTCTTGATCCCTGTTTTGAGCCTAATTAGCCTTTTTCTTTTTATGACACCTGTCACCTTCCCATTTATATTACAATGAACCTGTTTTGGCCCTAGTCCTCCTTGGACATTGTACACCTGGTAAACAACCTAAGTTTAGGGTGACTATCATATGGGTGTGTGGTACAAAATGAGTATGAAGAAAGGAAGAATAAAAGAAAAGACTAAAAAGTTAGGTATGGTAAAAAAGGAATACGAAAAGAGAAAATTGTGTAAAAGATGATAAAAAGATAATATGATAATTGAAAAGACCGTATCCATCTTGAGCATGTGTGATCAATAAAAGAGAGAAAGAAAAGAAGGTTGGGATTTGAAACCCCAAGAGTTTAGTGTAGTGTAAGGAGGCATAGTCACTCCAAAATATTCATGAATATCATGCCAGCTACTGACCTATGTTACAAGCTTAAGAAAATCCGTATAGTGATCCTAACTGACTTGTCTGAAGACTTGGGTACCGACTATAAGGGCAAGCCTATGGCATTTGACATGTAATGTTTTGAACTTTATTTTGAGACTGAGTCTTGTAATTATCCATATGTTATGTATGTCAATTCTGATATGAGTGAAAAGGGGTTTTCTTTGTTGTAAGGGCACACAGGGTATGTTACTAGTCACTGAATTGTTCGAATAGTGTAATATGGGTATATGCTTGGTTGTAATAGCTAAATTTTTGCTATACCTCAATCCTTGTGAGTTGTATGGTTGTTTTCAATAATAGACACAATTGCTTTTAATTTGACTGACCTTGGAGATAGTCAATATGTTTTGAGCTTAAATGAATAACTGACTGCTGAAAGTGCTCTGTATCATCATGGTTGTGTTTAGTTGCTTGAAAAGAAGCAATTTTTCTAAGTTGAGGGTGTTGATGTGTGAGCAAATGGTAACATATTTTATGCTTTTATCCATGAATAATTGTGAAGTTTTAAGCATCTTTTATCGTATTTGATTTGATTTACTTTAATTTTGCAGTAAAAGATAAGGTGCAGGGGAATCAATAATAATGGAAGAAAAAAGGTTGAATTCTGAAGCAAATAAAGGACAAGTGTGGCTAACAACATTCATGATAAGTTGTCAGCCTGGTGATAAGGTATCAAGACCACCGCTAGACTTAACTAGAGAATGGGAGTTGAAGATAAGTTATGATGACATTTTGTGACAAGGCGTCAGAGTTTTGACAAGGCATCAGGATCATCATTAGACTTAGATAGAAATTATAAAAAGGGAAAAAGAGATGACGACATCCATGATATGTCATTAGACTCCTGATACATCATCATCCACATCATCAACCTTAGGCGGATCTTGTCAACATTGAAAGAAATTTGACGCCATTCCTGATAAGGCATCAGGCCCTTGATAAGGCATCACCTAATGGCGTCACCTGTCCAAGAAATTTACTTAAGTTGTTGTTTTGATTCATTAATTAGATTCAAGTATAAATAGCAGCTTTTAGGGTTTTCTAATTATCTTCGACATATCTTGCAATATACGTTTTGCTTGATTTCTTTCTCTCTCGAGTTCTAATACACACTAGAACATTATTGTTGAGAGAAGATTGTCGTCAATATTTTGGGAGTTTTGTATTAATATTCAGTTCAAGTTGCACTTTTGTTTTTCATCATCGTTGTATGTTAATCTGCCCAACTATGAAGTCAACTTGTGAACTTGTTTATTGCATCATGAGTGGCTAAACTCCATTAACCTAAATTGTGGGATCTAGCGTTATGTCTCGATAAGATGCTAAGTATTCAAGATTCAATAGGTGGTAGGATTTCTTGATAATTCTGAAGCTTTAATTAACACCTGTTTGTTCCAAACAGTAGACACACTTGCTTTGATTTGCTTGAGAAAGAAATAAAATATAGCAGGAAGTGAATTATCAACAAGGACTCGGAAATACTTTATTTCATAATCAGCACTGTAACAAGGTTGGTTAACCTGAGGTAAAATTTAGGAAATGAATAGAAATTCCCTAAGTTCAAGAGGATTAGAAAATTAAATGCTTAAGTAGGTTGAGAGACATTGGAGCATAACATCGATAAAGATAGCTTGTTATCCTAACCACCATGAGAATCTTGAATCACCTTTAGCATCTGTCATGTACTATAAGCCCTAGTGAACATAATTCTGGTTATTTTATAAACTCTTGATTATAAAAATCAAAATTAAAGTGACAAACAATTATTCATGAAACTTAACCCCCCCATTTGTGACAAGGCTCTAGAACATTATTGTTGAGAGAAAATTGTCGTCAATATTTTGGGAGTTTTATATTAATATTCAGTTCAAGTTGCACTTCTGTTTTTCATCATCGTTGTATTTTAATCTGCCCAACTATGAATTCAACTTGTGAACTTGTTTATTGCATCATGAGTGGCTAAACTCCATTAACCTAAATTATGGGATCTAGGGTTAGGTCTCCATAAGATGCTAAGTATTCAAGATTCAATAGGTGGTAGGATTTCTTGATAATTCTGAAGCTTTAATTAACATTTGTTTGTTACAAACAGTACACACACTTTCTTTGATTTGCTTGAGAAAGAAATCAAATATAGCAGGAAGTGAATTATCAATAGGGACTCGAAAATACTTTGTTTCATAATCAGCACTATACCAAGGTTGGTTAACCTGAGGTAAAATCTGGGAAATGAATAGAAATTCCCTAAGTTCGTAAGGATTAGAAAATTAAATGCTTAAGTAGGTTGAGAGACATTGGATCATAACATCGAAAAAGATAGCTTGTTATCCTAACCACCATGAGAATCTTGAATCACCTTTAGCATCTGTCATGTACTATAAGCCCTAGTGAACATAATTTTTGTTATTTTATAAATTCTTGATTATAAATATCGAAATTAAAGTGACAAACTATTATTCATGAAACTTAAACCCCCTATTTGAGGAAACATTAAACTATCAGTGAATTAAATTGCAAACAACTTGGGTTCACACCTTAATCCTTGTAGGATTCGACCCCAACCTAGTTGGGTTTTAAATTGACAATGATCGCTAACACCCATTCAAGAGTATAATTTGAGCGTTATCAAGCCCCAAAATGTGTTTTAAGTTGTCGGATCCCAAGGAGTTATATGGGGAAATGTCCATATTCCTTAACTTAAATTTTATAAAACCCTACAGGTGGGTACGACTCCTCCATACAATCTGGACCCTAGGGTATGAGTGATAACATAACTCATACCTTAGACCCCACCTTGGACCCCCATACTGACAAATATATGACCCCTTATGCCTAAGTCATCATGAGGTACGAGTAGTATCCTACAATCTATATCCTAGATAGAATGTGATCAGGGACATACTTATAACCATACAAGTTATTAATGTACGACTCATTCCCTAACCTATGATCAGTATAGTATCCACTAGTACCTTGGATAGAAACATCTCTGCACCACACCATTAAGGTACGGCTAGGACCCCCTAAACTATATCACAACATATGAATAGTACCTTAGTCGTATGATGTCCAGTGGGTTCAAAGCTTAGGAAATTTCTAATGATCAAAAACCCAAGGTATTTCACTTAAGGTACAAAGGTAGGTTGTTTCTTCCTGATATTTATGGGCTACGATTGAGAATCTTGGTTGAGGCTCATGAGTTAAGGTAAATGGTTCATATTGGTTTGACGAAGATATACAATTATTTGAAATAGATCTATTGGTGGAATAACATGAAGAGGGATGTAACTAATTTTGTTGCCAAGTGTATGGTTTGCCAACAAGTGAAGGTGGAGAAATTGAGGACTTGTGGTCTATCTCATGATATTGGGTTGCTCGTCTAAAAGTGGAAAGTGATAAATATGGACTTTGTTACTGGTCTTCCATTGTCTAAAAGTAAGGTTAATCCAATTTGCATCATCGTTTATAGTATGACTAAGTATGCTTACTTCTTGCCAGTGAGCACTAATTATTCTACAGAGGAATATGCTAAGCTTTTCATTTAGGAGATTATCAAGTTGGATGGTGCACCTATTTCTATTATATCTGATCTATGTATAAAGTTATCACCTCACTTTTAGCATTTTTTTTAGAGATGGCCGAGAAATAAGGTTAACTTTAGCAGTATTTTTCACCCTTAAATTGATAGATAAGTAGAAAGGACTATTTAGACTTTGGAAGAAATACTAAGGGCCCGTATGACTTACTTTTGTGGTATATGGTTTGATCATTTGCCTCTCATACAGTTTACATATAATGACAACTATTACTCGAGTATACAGATGGCCCAATTCGAGGCTTTGTATGGTAGGAGGTGTCTGTCTCCTATTGGGTTGTTTTAAGTTGGTGAGTCATGATTGTTTAGCTTTAATACAGGTCACCAAGATATGGAGAAGGTGAAGGTGATTTATGAAAGGCTTAAGACCACCTAAAGTTACCAAAAGTACTATAAAGATATAAGGTAGAGGGAGTTGGAATTTGATATTGGTGATTGGGTTTTATTTAAGGTATCTCCTATGAAAAGGGTGAGAAGGTTTTAAAAAAGGGAAAGATCAGTCTCAGCTATGTTGGCCCATACTTGATTTTGAGGAGAGTGGGAAATATGGCTTATGAGTTGGAATAGCCTTCGAGTTTTGGTTCTATCGATCCAGTGTTTCATGTTTTGATGTTGAAGAAGTGCATAGGTGATCATACCTTTATTGTTCTCTTGGAGAGTGTTCGTGTTTCAGATTCCTTATCTTATGAGAAAGTCTCGGTTGATATTTTGTATTGGAAAGTTCACCATTTGTGGACTAAAGATATGGCTTCGATGAAGGTTTTATGGTGGAACCATAAGGTTAAAGAAGCTACTTGGGAAGCTAAAGAGAAAATGAAGTCAAAATATCTATTCTTGTTTCCCACTTTGGATAATCGTGAATAAGGTATGTGTATTGCTTAATATCTTTATTTTCTATCTTTGTTAAAGAAAATTATGGTTGTGTTCTATGTTAAATAATGCTAATCAATATCTTGATTTATCATTCGGGGATGAATGATACTAGGGGGAGAATGTAACACCCTGGATTTTGGTCCTTGGAAAATTCCTCGATTTTGAGCTCACTACCCAGGTCACGATATTTGTGATGAGTTGTGAAAACTCATCACAAGTTATAGGGTGTCAATCATAGCTTGACCAGTAGGTTATCCAGGGTTTTCTAAAGTTTTATTTAGAGTACGACTTGCACCAAACAAGTCATAAACACTCATTACAAGTCGTAGAGCATGAATTGTGCAGTGGCCACTATAGGTGCCAAAACTTTTTATGGTTGTCATAACTATGACCATACGGGTTGTATGGTTTGGTCATGGGTCATAGGGTGTGACTCGTGACAAGTAACGATGCCCTAACTCATTGACTAGACAATAAGTCATGGTGGCAAGTCGTAAGGTTACCCTACATAACTTTAGGTCAACCATAACGACTAGCAACAATTCTTTGTAATTTTAGTAGGGGTATTTTTGACATTTTCCTCTTTCCACAAAAGGGAACTAGGACCTAAAATACCCTAAGTAACCCTATAACTTCTCATTACTCAAAAATTGCTCTCCTCTTTTCTCTAAAATTCCCCATTCAAAGATAAAGCTAAGGTTTTCAAAATTTGGTCTTTTAGGGCTCAAGGGTGGTTTCTTTTCAAAATTTCTTTATAATTAAGGCATGTATCTTTCTCCCTAAACTTGTGTTTTTAATTATTGCATGATATGATTTTGTATTCACATGATTTTGTTGTGGGTTTTGAATGATGGGTTGAGGTTTTTTTTATAAAGATTGTTTAAATATTTTTCCATGGTTTTTATGGATTAATTATGCTTGAATTGATGTTTTGTAAACCCATTGGGGTGCATGGGCATGGTGATTGAATGGGGAATTTATATACCTCCAAATAATTATATTTTGGTATTATAATTAATGAGAACCTCAACCCACTTGCATGATTGGTTTTGGATTGTGAATAATCATTTGGCTTTGCTTACTACTTTAAACTAATGCCTTATATAAATGGATAAAATGGTTTCGGAAAGGTCTTGAGGGCCATAGAATGGTTTTAACATGGAAATTTAGAGTCTTATTGGCTGAAGGGTTAGAGTCCCACTTGGTAAGATAATTTTGTTTCGACTTTAACCTTTTTATTCCTATTGGCATATGGATTAGAGTCCCATTTGGAATAATGGTTTGGTTCCTAATTGGAATGTTGGAGTCTTGTTGGCTAGTAGGTTAAAGTCCCAATTAGTAAATTGTATGATTTGGCATTATGACATGTGCTTGCAAGCTATAGTCGGTACGACAATTCCACTTGATGTTGCCTAAATGAATTACTCCTTGAATTAATGATTGGATTATGAGCCGAATGTTTTAATTAATATTAAAGAGGGTTGTTTAGTTCACCGTAAAAGTGGAGGTTTCGAGAGGACTAATATTGAAACCATGTTTGTCAGTGTAGGGGTCTAACTGATTAAGTCATCAAGTCACCCTTGATATATGACTGAGAGGTTTGAGTGCCCTGAGCAGGTATGTTTATTATTATTGTTTGGTTTGGATGGCTTCATGCACTAGGGCCCGACTAGAGGGTGAGAGATTGGTCCCATATAGCCCATGGGTACTATTATCACAGTCTATACAACCCAGCTAATATTTTAATTTTATGTTAAACCTTGTTCCCAATCCTAGCATCTTATATATATGTATGCATGCATGAATGTGAACATGTACATTGATTTTGAGCTAGATTTTGGACTGACATTACTTTATCCTTATCCTGACTTACATTCTAGTGCTCACCCTGCTAATCATCATTGGATGTTGTATCTCTCTGCGATGCCAGGACTGGTAACACCAGTACTTCTCGTGTGTAGTGATAGAATTTATGGGTTGTCAGCAGTCAACTTTGAAGTGGTGATCTTTTATGTTTTGGTAGGGTTATCATTTTGAAGTCTTGTTTCACTTATCGCTTAGATTACTTCTATTATATTATTTTGGCTATCATCAGGGGCACGTCCCAACTTAGATTTATTTTGATATGTTAAGAGAATTTGTGGATTACTGTGGATTGGGATATTAAAATTTGTAAATTCTATTCTGAGTTGCCGATCTTGTTATATGTTTTGAACTCAACTTATATTTTTATATGTTCAAAATTCATCTATTTCTAGCTCTATTGTTCTTTGTTTGTCTAGGTAAAGGGGGTGTTCTCTGATCTACGGTAGACTTGAGATACCCATCACGGCCAGATCTTAATTTGGCTCTTGAGACTTTAAAACAAAAAGAGAAATATTAATAAATAAAAAGAAAAAAGAAAACCAAATCAATATTAATAATTAATAGAGAGGAGAAAAGCGAGAAATAAAAGGAGAATGGTTAAGAAGAGCCCAAAATTATGTGTAGTGTCAAGGAGAACGAGTCACTATATTCCAAATGTACCATACATTCCCCAAGCCTACCTTACAAGCTGATCAAAGTCCTATAGTGATCCCAGCCCAACTATCCAAAAAACTAAGGTATAGAAAATAAGGGCAAGGCTATGAAATCTTATGCACATTTATTGGAACTTGTTTTGTGAGAGTGAGCATCTTTAAATAGTCCCTTACATTGACATGTATAATGATATTGTGAGTATGACTTCTTTTCTGTGAGGGTACATGGGTTGTGTTGTTAAATACTTATTTATTTGAGTAGTTTAACTTGCATATATGCTTGATTATTTATTTCTAATGTAATGCAAATGCTTTATTCCTTTGTCTCAAACAATTGGGCTACATGTATCCACACAATGGTTTTGAAAAAATTTGAAATAGTAGGGGATAAGTGTTTTTGAGATAAAATCAAGTTAACTGCCATAGGTGTCTTAAGTTTTTTCAATTAAGCATCATACTTTGTTGTTATGTGTTAGTTGCTTGAGGAAATACAAACATTCTAAGTCGAGAGTGTTGATGTGAGACGGTTACATGGCACTTTTGATGCTTAAAACGTAAAAAATATGAAAGTACTTATGTCTTTTTGTTAGATATGATGTATTTTAAGGTTAGTTTTGAAGGAAAATAGGTTTCGGAGAAGAAAATGAGAAAAATTTGAGGAGATATAGTAGAAACCTACTTATGGGCCGTAAGTAGTACTTATGCCCCCAATTGATGGGCCCATAAATAGTAGATGGATGTTTCTGAAAGTTGATTTTTGATATTAGACCTACAAAAGCCTACTTACGAGGTGTAGGTATTACCTACAACCCGCAAAGGTACCCCTCATAAGTTGAGTTCTTAAGGCTGGCAATTTTCTCTAAGACCTATGAACCCACCTAGGGCTCGTATGTAGTACGTACGACCCGCAAGTAAGGTAATAGGTAGGTGCCGACATAGTTTTTCTATTTTTTTTTTGGTTTGGACATTTAGGTTTTTTGATGTATCCTATAAATTTCCCATAGATGTTTTGTTATTATTTTATGCACTTTACATTCTTACAACAATATATTAAGTTCTAAGATACACTTTTGATCTTTGAATTTTTTTTCCTGACCTTTAGGTTTTGATATTGATTTGAGATTCTTGTTTTCATTCACAATTCATTGTATAATTATTAATATGCCTTCATTTTTAAATTTTATGGGTTTTCTTGCAAATATGAGCAGCTAAACCTCTTAACTAGGGTTGTGGGAATTGACGAGTGGTAAATTTACACTTATTTATATCCAAATCCTTGCACACTATGATGACTCTACTACGTATATAAGGCTAGTTGTTCATTGAAATACATTAATTTCAAATTTTTGTGAATTAGCAGGAAATTTGATGAAAATGAGTTCAGAAAAACTGGAAGGGAAGCAAAATGAGCAAAAGGAGCAAAAGTTAAAGATCAAACCCAGGAGACAACCCTCAGATGTCGTGATCACACTTTGAGGATTGCGCTCATTATAGGTCAAAAATTTAGTCAACGACAATCGCAGAGTGACTTTTGTGATTACAGGAGTCGCGATCGCGACCAGGTTATGACAACCGTGATTATTTAAGAAATTTAAGGGGCAGAATTGGAATTTTACTTTGTATAATCCCAAAATAAAAAATGCAAAACCCTCAACGTTTTTCAGCATCTTTTAGCTAATGTTTGTGTTTTTGAGAAAAAAGCACTCTGTATTGAGGGACAAAACAATTAGTAGTATCATTTCAAGAGAGATTTGGTTGTAGATTGAAATTGAAGTCTGAGTTTCTACTTATTTTGATTATGATGAATGAATTGCAAGACATTTTTTGTATATTTCTCCTATTTAATTTCATGAGTAGCTAAATATATATGTGGGGGTTAGGTTTGATTAGGTGGTGGATAATATGTGGGTGTTGATTGTTAGTTCAAATAACTAATTAATTGTTTTGGGATTTACTTTTATCCCATGTTTGAATTGAGAGGAGTGAAAACCCCAATTGTTTAAGGATCCCATAATATCCTTGAAAGAGGGATATGGGTGAGTGATATTTGTTAACAACTACTTGAATTAGCTTAATTCTTAGCATAAACTTAGAAATAAGGGTATTATTTGAATTACCTAAATTCATTAGCATCATCGTAGAAATAAGGATGCTAGCTTGAGGTAATGGCTTGGTAAACTTGTCATGCTCATGAGATGTTCAAAAGAATCCATGAGTAAAATTTAGTATTTTATCAGAAAGTTAACACTAAGACCCTAAATCTAGCCAACCCAAAAAATTCAGCTAAAACATGGAATAACTCTCAATTACCCATGCATATACACCACCTAGTATAGCATAAGCCCAAGGTTCCTCTCAACTTGGTACACCTTTCAATAGTTCAATCTATTGTTAGTGTTATTTTTTCAATTGAGTTCGACATAGTTTTGAATCAAATTCCCCCTAATTTACTTTCATATTTTATTTAACATTTGCACTACGGGTTAACTCATAGTTAACTCTCAACACATATAAGCTTTGAAAGCTAGTTTGTACTCCTCAAAGTTTCAACCCCAACTCTTGTTAGGTATATATTGACAATGTTCTCCCCACACTTAATTTGATGTTTAAGTTGAGCATCATCAAATATAGCATCATTTCTGAAGATTGGAAAATAGTTTTAACCTGTATATTGTTGCTCATAACCTTGGGTTAAATGTAGTGTGCTAGTTTACTTTATTTGTTTTTTTTTTGTCTCTTGATTAGGTGACCTTAATAGCATCCGCATAACCATGATCCAACATGAGAGAAAAGATGTCTCTTTTCATGGGTATAGAGGAGATATGCATTATCATCATGACACGGGGCATGTTAGTGACATCTGTATTCCACCGGAGGAAGAAATCGGGAATTTTATGTCACTAGTTCGATGCTCCTTCTACTTAAATTGAAAGGTTTATTAGGGGTTCAATCACATAAACATGAGAAATTACATTTGAAAAACTTCATTGATGTGTTCTCCCCCTTTGATGTTGCCCATGTATCTCAAGAGTCCATCCGATTGCAACTTTTCCAATTTTATTTGATAAGAAAAGTGGTTTTGTAGTTAAGATCTCTACTCAATGGGTCTAATACGTATTGGGTCAAAATTATGGAGGACTTTTTGGATCAATATTTCCCTCCTTCAAGAATGCTACAACTAATGGATAAAATAAAAAAAATTATCAATTTAGCGGTGACCCCTTATATGAAATATGGTTAAGGTTCAATGACAAAGTCATGCAATGCCGAACCATGAAGTGTTGGAGAAGATGCTTTTCTAAATATTTTATCGGTCATTAGACCAATCGAAAAAATTTGTTGTTGATAACGGATTTTGTGGGTCTCTTATCAAGTTGTCTTATGGGGTTTCATCGAATTTGTTGAATCAAGTGACAAAACTATCTAAAGGTTAGCACTCAAGAGATGTCGAGGTAGCCATAGGGACTCTCTCCACAACTTTCATGGGTCAAGAATAAAGGAGAAGGGAAGAAGAGAGAGATGAAAATATTGACAAACACAACATGTGATTGGAACTCGTCTTAAATCACTTAATTCCATTATTTCTAAAAGAACTAGGGTGTATGAAGATGAGGAAAAAGAGGCACTTGATAAAGAAATAATGTTTTTTTTTCAAATCATGTGGAGGGTTTTTACCTTACTTATCAAAGGTAAGGAAGGAATAAAGGTCAAAATGATCGAGAAAGGAATAAAAATGAAGATGTTTTGATTTAAATTTTTAGGGGTGTTGAAGGGACCGACAAAATGGTAAGGGAAATAAGAAGTGATTTCTCTCAATTAAATGAAATGGTGACATCCCATTAAACATCCATCATGCAATTAGAGGAACAAATGGACCAAATATTAGCACATCTTAAATCTATACAAAGAGAGAGACAACCTAGTGATGCGGTTGCCAATCCAAAAGATAATACTCACATTGAGGCTATCGTCGCTAGTAGTGGTCGATTTCTTGGGTAGAAGATTGTTTATCCTGGTGAAAAATCCAATGATAAGGCAATTAATGGGATAGCTAACATGAAAAGAAGTAGTTGAATAATGTACGTGATGATGCTCCTAAGCCAAATGAAGCAATTGGTGGACAACTAAAGGTAGTGGAAGATAAGAGTGAGAAGGAAGAGCCTCCTAGAGTAGATGAACCTAAAATTATCCCATTGCCACCTATTAAAATTATTCTCCCATTCCTACAAAGGCTCAAGAAGAAAGATGATAATTCAAAATTCAAGAGTTCTTTTGAGAAATTTAGCAACCGATTATTAATATTCTATTGATAGAAGCTTTGGAAGAAATAGCAGGGTATGTTAAATTCATAAAAGACTTGATCTCTAAAAATTGAGTTGTGGATTGCAAAACTATAGAGGTGACACATAATTTTAGTAATATCATGTTGAGCACAATGGCATTAAAGAAGGAAGATACGGGTGCATTCATCATCCCTTATACCTTGGGATGTTTAAATTTTTAAAAGCATTGCGTGATCTTGGAGAAAGCATCAACTTAATGCCGTATATTGTATTTGCAAGTTGGGTTTGGGTACTCCTAAGCCTACAACCATGAGGCTATTAATGGACGATCGCTCTATAAAGAAACCTGCTGGGGTGTGATATGATGTACTGGTGAAAGTTGATCGATTTATATTTATGGCCGACTTCATTGTCCTTGATTGTGTGATTGATCATGAAGTTTCTATCATTCTTGCTAGACCATTTTAGCAACCAGAAGGGCATTAGTAGATGTGGAGTATAGAGAGATAAAATTATGGGTAAATAATGAGGAAGTCACCTTCAATATATGCAATTCGAATGGACTTGCAAGTGATCTCGGTGACTAATGTCATTGATGATGAAGTGCTGAAAACAATTGATGTGGATCTTATGAATGGCAACTTATTAGGTGTATTATGGAACTTTGGGAGTGAAGAGATTGAATGGTATGATGAGGTGGTCTCTCAATTGATAGGTCTTGTATCTTACAATAAGAACCCGAGATAATTAGACCTACACTAGAAGAATCATGAAAGTCTGCCCGCTAAGCCGTCCACTATTGAACTTTCCCAACTTGAGTTAAAACTTTTTCCTTCTATATCCGATATGTTTTCATAAGTGATAATAATATATTTCCAATCATTGTTGTGGGTGATCTTGAGGCTTGCCAAGTGAAATCCTTGAAAGCTATCATGAAGAAGTACTTTTGTGCTATTGGATGGACTATAGTGGATATTATACGCATAGCACCCAGAATGTATTCCCATAAAATCAAGTTAGAAATCAATCATGTCCCAAGTATGGAACATCAAAGGATACTCAACCCTCCAATGCAAGTACGGGTAAAGAAGTAAATCCTAAAGTTGGTTGATGCGGGTGTTATTTACCCAATTTCGAATAGCACATGGGTGAGGCTGGTTAATATGTCCCAAAAAAGGGTGGCACAATGGTAGTTCCTAATGAGAATAATGACCTTGTCCCTATCTGTTTGATCACGGGGTGAAGGGTGTGTATGGACTGCCACAAGTTGAACACATAGACTGAGAAGGACCATTTCCCCATGCCCTTTATGGATTAAATGCTAGATAGGCTAGCCTGAATGGGGTGGTATTGCTTTCTTAATGGTTATTCGGGGTACAACCAAATTTGCATTGCCCTACAAGACATATAAAAGATAACTTTCACTTTCCTCTATGGCATATTTGCTTTCAAATACTTGTCTTTTGGGTTATGCAGTACTTCAACAATGTTCCAACAATTCATGTTATTTATTTTCATAGATATAGTGATGATTCAATGGAAGTATTCATGGATGACTTCTCTATTGTTGAGAATTTATCTGAGCCATGCCTTGTTCAGTTATGCAAAGTTCTCTAAAGGTGTACGGTAACTAATCTAGTCTTGAATTGTGAAAATTCCACTTTATGGTTAAGGAGGGAATTGTGCTTTGTCATAAAATCTCAGGAGATGGTATCCAAGTATATCAATCAAAAGTCAAGGTAATTGCTAAGTTTCCTCCTCCTATTTTTATGAAGGGCGTTAAAATCTTCCTTGGTCATGTAGGTTTTGATAGACGATTCATCAAAGATTTCCTAAAGACTGCCCATCCTTTGTGAAACTCCTTAAAAAAGAGGTAAAATTTGAATTTAATGATAAGTGTTTGAAGGCATTTAATTATCTCAAGGAACTCCTTATTGCGACTCCTATTATTATTGCCTTGGATTGGTCCTCAGCCTTTGAACAAATGTGTGATACAAGTGGTGTTGCTCTAGGTGTGGTACTAGGACTATGAAAAGAGAATTTGTTCATTGAATGATGCCCAATGTAACTATAAGGTTATAGAGCAAGAGTTGCTTACAATGGTCTATGTTTTTGAAAAATTTTGAGCTTATTTTATGGGTATGAAAGTTGTTGTGTTTATGGACCACGCCACCCTTAGATACCTTATGGAAAATAAAGAAGCTAAACCACACTTAATTTTGTGGATCTTGCTCTTGCAAGAGTTAGATTTTGAGATGAAGGATAAAAAAGGTTGTAAATACCAAGTGGCCAACCACTTTTCCTTCTTCAAAACTAATCATGAGAAGTTAGGTGAGATTGAGATTGATGACATCTTCCCTAATGAGTTATTCATGTAAATCTTGAGAAATGTTGCACCATGATATATAGATTATGCTAACTATGGTGTAAATGGTGTACGTCCTGAAGATCTTAATTATCATTAAAGGAAGCAGTTTTTATTTGATGTGAAAAAGTATTTTTGAGATTAACTAGTCTTGTTTAGAGGTTGCATGAATGGTATCATTAACCGATGTGTTATGGAAGCAAAAATAAGAGATATCCTTGAAGCTTGTAACTCCTCCCCTTTTGTTGGTCACCATAGGGGGATTTGACCATCGTTAAAATTCTTCAAAGTGGTTATTATTGTCCCACCATGTATAGGGATGTTATTAAAATGGTCAATTAATGTCATCAATGCCAATTGTAAGGTGATTTTTTGGAGAGGCATGAGATGTCCCTTAAACCCAATCTCGAAGTCGAGTTGTTTGATGTGTAGGGAATTGATTTCATATGCCCCTTTGTGAACTCTTTTTGTGATAAATATACCATAGTGGTGGTTGATTATGTATTAGAATGGATAGAGTCTGTGGCTCTCCTGAACAACAAAAGAACAACTGTCACCTACTTCTTGAAGAAGTATATTTTTAAATGGTTCAGAAGTCCACAAGCCATTATTATTGATGCAGGCTCTCATTTTTGCATTTGTGTTTTTCGCATTCTTCTTGATAAATATGGAGTAAAGCACAAGGTTTCTGGCCTATATCACCCTAAATAAGCAGCCAGGTCAAGGTGTCAGATCGAGAAATCAAATCCATCCTTGAAAACACCATGAATATTGGCCGGACAAATTAGACAGGACAACTCGACGATGTACTTAAGGTATATAGGACGGCCTACAAAACACCAGTTGGAATATCCCCCTACCAATTGTTGTTTGGATCTCACTTATCCATTGAACTAGAGCCTAAAACTTTCTAGGCTTTTAAGAAATTAAATATAAATTGGGTGGATGCTTCTAAATCAAGGGTCACTCAACATCATGAGTTGGAAGATTTTCGAATCAAGACTTATGAAAGCTCCATTTTATACAAGGATAAGATGAAGAGGTGGCATCATGTTAAAATTCTAAAGTTGGATTTTTATATGAGCAATGATGTGATCCTTTACTATTCAAGATTGAAGCTCTTTACGGGTAAACACATATCAAAGTGGTCTGGTCCATTTGTGGTCTCAAATCTGTATCTTAATGGTGCTATCAATTTGAAGGACTCTGATAAAAATTAATTTGTAGTGAATGGGCAGAGATTAAAGCACTATCATGTGGGTGGACCCATAGGGCCAAGATAGAGTTAGTTCGCTTTAAAGATCCTCAAGCGTTAGATGTGAGGCAACCCATCATTTTTATGTTTGTGACTTTTATTTTTGATTAATCCACATAATCTTGTAACTTTTAAGGCGTTTTGAATAGGTTGGAAGCCAAAAATAAGGGAGAATTGAGATTAGAAGTTTAGAAACCATGCCAAAAAAGGGCAAAATGGGGGAGCAGAAACACCATATATACCGCAATTGCAATACACAGATCATGATTATGGTTTGGTAGAAATGTCACAATCACACTATGCCTATCATGATCATAATTGTGCATCAAAAATTGATACCAGCCCATGGTACAGTTTTGGGAGCACATTTTACCCTTTTTATGCTTTCATGCTCTCCCGTGAGGACACTACAAGCTTTGTAGTTGGGTGTGTGTGTATTTCCCTTGTGTATTTTACCCCCATTGAGCTTATGATTTATAAAGATTTTGTGAATTAATAATTTCAGTTCTAGTTTTAAGTTTTATTTTTCTTTTTGATATTAATGTTGGATGAGCCTTTCCCTATGATACAATGAGTGACGACATTCTTAAGTGAAAATTTCCATGTTGAGGTGTTCAGTCTTAGAAGTATGGGAAGTCTGAGTACCTGTGGTATTATAGATTGGGATTGCCTATTTTTCCTATGGTGAAGTCTGAGTAGCTATATGGTGTAACCTTATGAGAGCTGAAATTCAAGACATGAGTTAATTTGGTGCTAACGATAGCCATATTACGCAGTGAAATATGAAGTGAGCATCGTCCTTCATCAAATATTTTTGGTGTAAATCAAGGGAATAGACATGAATAATTTTGTAATAAAACTTTGCCTCTTTTTGTGACTCCAAATTCTTTAGTAGGTAGTGTGTAGTAATTAAATCCTTGTATCTCTAATAGGAAATGCGATTGATCCTCCTAGAAAAGTTTGCATGCCATGTGCGATGAACTTAGTTGATTAATTATCAAGCTTATGTGTGTCATCTAGAACTTACCATATTGGTCTTTAAAAGCTAATATTGATTACACATGGTCGGAGGAATGATCGTAAGCCTTCTTTGTGGTCATGGAAAACCACTTTAGCCTAAAAAGCCTACCTATACACGAATGATATCCCTAGTCACCCCTTTTGTTCCTTTGATCCCTTTCTTTGTCAACCACATTACAAGCCCGAAACTTTTTGAAAAAAATTATCCCTCTTTTGAACCCAAACCTCCTTGAACTTAGAAGGGCAAACTTGAGGCTAAAAGCATAAGTTGGGGGTGGTGGATCTTGAAAGAAGGTGATCATGGGCTATAAACGTGTAAGTAAGTGACTAGGAGAAAATCATTGATAAAAAAAGTAGAAGAAGAAAAAGAAAGGGATCAACAAAAGAAAGACAAGCATGAGATTATGCATAGGAAAGAAATAAAAAGAAAATGCTTTCAAAAGATAGGTGAACCAAAGTAGTAAAAGTAGGCATATTTGTGAATAAACAATGAATGAAATGGTGCATACCCTAAAGTTTGATCTAGTAGTGCTTTATGCTGAGTTCAAGGAGGCTGTAGTCACTTTTATCCCAAATGTCTATCATACCTTTCCTCGACCCTAGATTATGAGATTTAAAAAGTTCTTCGAGATCTCCAACCAAGTGTGTTTGCGTTAGTAAGGATTGAAAATACCGGTAATCATATGGTATGATACTTGTTTGCATTGAGAAATTCTTTGTAAGAGTGAGTGTTTGAACATTTGTCCCTTGTTACATGATAGAAATAATGGTGTGTTGGGACTTTCCTTCGTGCGTAGGCATGGAAACTAATAGAGGTTGGCAAAGTTGTCATATTCTAAAAATGAGGCAAAAGAGTGTTAATAAGTCACTACTGATAATGAGTCACTTCTTGATAGTTAGTAGTTGTTGTTTGATTGTTCTTAAAAAATTTTTACATCCTTGAAGATGTGAATGATTTTGAAGGTAGTTGCACAAATAGTTCTTCTCATTCTTGTTAGCTAATTGTTAGTACTAATCAAGTTTGGAATAATGGTGATTATTTTGTTTAAATAAAGGGTTTATAAGTTGAGTCGTCTCATTTAGTATAGAGTAGTGTTTCTTGAGGACAAGCAAAGTTTTAAGTTGGGGGTGTTGTTGAGTTGTAAATTTTCCACTCATTTATATCCAAATCCTTGCCTACTACAATGTGGCTAATTCTCATTAAAATGTATTAATTTCCAATTTTACCGAATTAGCAGGAAATCTGATGAAAATGTGTTTAGACAAAGCTGGAAGGGAAGAAAAATAAGCAAGAGGAGCAAAAGCTGAAGATCAAGCCCATGAGATGCTCCTTAGATGTTGTGAGCGCTCTTTAAGGGTCACAATTGCTATAGGTCAAAAATTCATCCATGAGTGATTGTAAAGTGAGTTCTACAATCACAAAAGCCGCGATTGCAGATAGGTTATGGCGATCACAACTAGTCAGAAAATTATAGTGGCAGAATTGGAATTTCACTTTGCATAATCTCAAAATGTAAAAGGCAGAACCCTCAAAAAATTTCAGGATCTTTTAGATAATATTTGAGCTTGGAGAAAAAAACTTTGTATTGAGAGATAAAACAATTGTTGGTATAATTCCAAGAAAGATTTAGTTTTAGATTGAAATTACATTTTAGGTTTCTACTCATTTTTCTTACGATGAATGAATTGCATGACAATTTGGGTATATTTCTCCTCTTTAATTTCATGAGTAGCTAAATACATATCTTGGGGTTATGTTTGATTAGGTGGTGGATAATGTGTGGATGTTGATTGTTAGTTCAAATAACTAGTTAATTGTTTTTGGTATTAGATTTATCCAATGTTTGAGTTAAGAATTAGGAGTAAAAAACTAAATTGCCTAAGGATTCCATATCATACTTGAAAAAAGAGATATAGGGGATGGATATTTGTGAACAACTACTTGAATTAGCTTAGTTCTTAGCATCATCATAGAAATATGGGTGTTAATTAAATTAGCTAAATTCATAAGCATCATCTTAGAAATAAGGATGCTAGCTTGAGGTAATGAATTGGACCACTTGTCACACTCATAAAGTATTCAAAATAATACATGAGTAAAATTTAGTGGTTTATCAAAAGGTTAACACTAAGACCCTAAATCTAGCCTCCCAAAAACCCTTAGCTAAAACATGGACTAACTCTCGATTACCCATGAATATACACCACCTAGGAAAACATAACCCCAAGGTTCCCCTAAACTTTGTAAATCTTCCAGTTGTTCAATCTATTGTTAGTGTTATTTTCCAATAGTGTTCAACCAAGTTTCAAATCAAACTCCCCCCAATTTAATTTCATATTTTATTTAAATGTTGCATTATGGGTTAACGCATAGATAACTCTATACACATGCAAGTTTTAAAAGCTAGTTTGCACTCCTTGGGGATTCGACCCCTAGTCTTGTTGGGTATGTATTCACAACATTCGTCTTGCACTTAATTTGACATGTAAGTTGAGCATATCAGGAACCCTGCTGGAATAACGAAGTAGAGGAAGTGCAAAGTCTTTCTTGATTTGAATTCTTGTATGTATTGTGATTTTGTTTGTATTGATTGCTTTCTTAGCAACTGTAGATGATAAAAACCTACTTTTGTTCTATACTAACTCGATAGAGAGGTTGAGATTAGGAAAATAAGATCATACTTGTAATTTGAAGATACCAACCTTCATCTAATTAACTTGAGACCAAAAGGAGATGGTTAATCTGGGATCTAGGACATCGGTTAGTAACGGGGCACTCTGAGACCGAGAGGAAAAAAGTGAAATATAACCAAAGGTGTCGAGAAATGGTTGGTGATACAGAACTTTCTAGATCTTGCGTACAAGTAACCAACATATTTTGATGATCACGATAAGTTTGTGAAGTTAGGATAGAAAGGGGAATACAATCCTAGTGTTCGTCTCATATTGATTTTAACCTAAAGTGTTTAAGAATTCTTACTACTATTGAGTGGGTGAGATCGCACGTTACTCATGATTCAGCTTTTTCACTACCCATAGTGCCTTATGTTAAAGTTCAAAAAGGAAGTGGCATACCCTTCTATACACTAGTTGATAAGGAGATTCACCAATGGGAGTCTTGTATGTTGGACCGCGTTACACTTTTTTGGAGGTCTAATTTGGGTGGCATCAAACTTCATTCAAGATTCATCTTTTTCAATACCCATAATGCCTTACGTTCCAGTCTATCAAGAAGTGGCTTGCCTTTTCATACACCAGCTGATAAGGAGATTCACCAATAGGAGTCGTTTATGTTCTTCGGTAGGCCCATAATGCATTGTGTAACTTTTTAGACTAGTCAGTCCTATTGGTATTAATAATAGTCTTTTCCAAAATAAAATTTATCTCATGGACGGAGACCTCAACTTTCCCACTTGTTTGAAGAAGGTAAGGTGTTGCCACCTAATGCTTCACACCATATTTTTCAGGTAAGTCTTTGAACAAACAGTTGCAAAAGTGAGACCCATAATCACTGATGATGCTCGTGGGGTACCAAATCCAGAGAAAATAATTTTCTTTCAGAAATTTGTAATACTCTTGCCTTTATTATTTTGAAGCACAATTGCTTCCACCCACTTACAAATATAGTTAACTGCCACCAAGATATACTTCATCCTATGTGAGCTCACAAATGGGCCCATGTTACGTTATAAAGCAAGCTAGCCAATAAAATTTTACATTAAACATTTATAAAATAAAGTAATTTCATGATGATTTTCCTACTTTGTTGACCAAGGAAAAAGGGATAAAAATAATAGGACATTACTTGAATATAATTATACTACTCCATAATGTTAGGTTATATAATTGATACCATGAGCTCAAGAATGAGTGTCAGAGGAAACTTATGCTTTTGAGGAATATTGCCCTGCCTTTAGCATTAGTCACAGGTTCAAGCATAGTCATGTATATCCTTATAAATAGTCAATTAACAATAACCATATTGCATGATTTTATGGGTAGTACAAGTACCTCCATGATGACCCTTAAATGAGGAAGAATTCATGCCTTCAAAATACAAGTCATCTCAACCTCGAGAATACACCTCTGAATTACACCATCAGCATACACCGAGAATAAGTATGGCTTATCCTGAAAGAACTTTCACATCTCATGCATAAATTTATTGTGTTTCTAAAATGAAATATCTTCTGGGATAAGATCACTTTCCATATAATTGAAAAAGTTTGCAAACAAAAGATTAAGTCTTGTAAGCTGCCAAGATGTGCTTATCTAGAAAAGTATCATCAATCTTAATCTCACCTCCTAGTTTTAGCATTGTTTCCTCTTCTAGGAGTGATAAAAAATAAATAATTTAGTTTTCTAAGACTTTTTAAACCTTGTCCCTGAATCAAGTTCCTATAGAAGAAGTTCTTATCGTTCAACCTCAACTTAGCAACTTTCTTTACCATAAGGTACCTAAGATATACACGATTAGCTTTCATAACAACTTTGGTACAAATCAATTTGGACCAAAATTGCTCAAAATGAAAACCCACCGCAAGAAAATCTTTGTTAGTCATTGTGTAATTTTTATGCGTGGGATTCAATGCATTACAGTTATAGTAGATGGGACAAAGTATCTTCTCTTGCCTTTGGCTAAGACTGCTCCTAGGGCCATATCACAAGCATTATATATAACTACTAATGGTAAGGTCCAATTAGGGGATACAATGTGTAAGACCCTTAAAATCATCATCACTTTATTTTTGACCTTTTCGCATGTGGAATATTAATTTTTGAATTGAACTATGTTTAGGGATGTTAAAAGGGTAAGTTGGGAAAGTTTTGAAATTTTTGAAAGGGGTTTGGGGTTATTTTTGGACCTTGAGGCAGTGAGGGTCCATGATATCACTATGTCATGAAGGTTACCCTCATTGATATTGGTGTGTCATGGAGGATAACCTATGAGATATTGGCGTGCCACGCCAAGGTGTAATTTCTGTCTAGTCTTGTTTTTTTACTTAAGGGTGAGGGGATTTTTCTCTTTTAACCTTTTCCACAACTTTCAAGCATAAAATAGTCTTATTCCCATCAGTTTTTAAAGATCAACTCCCCCTATTTCAATCTCAAACACTAAACTAAAGAACTCTCAATTGTTTTACTTGGCATTTATCATCGACACTCCAAAATTCAAATTGATTTCAAATTCTTGTTTGTTTCAAGCTTGTATGTCTTTTCTAAAATAATTTTATACAAAGACATGTGTTTAATTATTTTCCATGTGATTTAATTGTTGGATTTTGAACATGGGTTGATCGATTTGGAATGGTTGTTTCATAAATTGAATTTCCAAGGTTTTGAATTGGTTATTTATTCTTTATTCTCACGATTTTGAACTAAAAAATGCATGGGTATGGGAAATTGCAGTAGGTAACATGGATTTCTCTAAATTTTATGGTTTAAGGTTTGGGATTAGTTTTCACCTCAACCCAATTGGTGAAATTGGTTTTGAAACACGGATATATATATATATATATATATATATATTCTTCTTCACTTTTAAGATCGTGCATTGCATAAAAGGTTAAAGGAACATAAATTGGTTTTAAAAGGACTTGATGGCCATAGATTGGTTTTTAATTAGAAAATATTGGAGTAAATTAGGCTTATTAGTTTTGGTATGGAATAATGCAATTGCTTTGCAAGATTAATTTTATTTTGTATGATGATACCAATAGTAAATGCCTAATTAAAAGACTACTTGGTTGATGGATGTGAATATGTGTAAATGATTTTAATTTGGATTTAAAAGGGTTTGTGTAGCTTACCGTAGAATGTGAAGCTCTCGAGGGAACCGATACTGGAAACTACATTTGCCAACATGTGGGTCCTTATGACTGTGTGCACAGTTCACACATTATATATATACACACATATTTGGAATGGTTGGAGCCTCAGTGGCTTTGGACCTTCTTCAGATTTCTTCAATTCGCTCGACTAACACGTATTACAGTCCTTTTACCAAGGAGAACTGAACCCATATAGCTAGTGGGTGACCTTAGTACGGATAGAGCAACAAAGTACAGGATAGTGGTTTTAAATCTTTTAAATAAACCTTGTTCCCAATCCCAACATCTTATATATGTGTATGTGGTTTAATTTGGCTTTGGACGTGGCATTATTTTATCCCTATCCATACTTATGTATCAGTTCTTATTCCACATACCATCTTAGGACGGTACATTACTTTTAATGTAAGGTCCGAAAACACTTATTTAACCCCTGTGCAGCATTAGGTGGATTAGCACTACTGTAGAGATTCTATGAAGTGGTGTCACAACCCGAGACTATGACATCGCCCAAGCGCATACACAAGTGTATGCGGTATACAAAGTAGTAAAGTGCCCTTCAAGAAAGATGAGTTATTGATCCCAAACGGACTTGACCTAACAACTATTCAATTCTAGTTCACAGTTTAGATTAATTTAGTGCAAGAGTAACTAAAAAGAGAGTTTATAATTCGAAAACTAAAGAAAAGAAGATAATGTGTAAATTAAAAGTCTTGAACCAATCAACGGAGTAAAGCCCAGGGTTAAAGCACTCTGAAGATCATACTATGTTACTGAACTTCATTCGCTAACTTGCTTATCTTGGTTGTTGATTCGTAAGGTTAATTGCATGACCATGGCATCCCAACCTCTAATCATTTACCTAATTTGGACATTATAAATTCATCGTTGAGTGGGGATGTAATAATTCAATTAAATTCTTTAAAGCTATCATCCTATGTTTGAATCAAGTAAGGCACCTAAGTACATCCCTATCATATATACTAATTTGAATTCCTTATTTTATAAAAGAATACAAACCATACTTTGTTCATTCCTATATACTATCCCCCTATTCCCTCTCTTGACATCACAAGGGTAACAATAGATATATTTTCTAGGTGATCAATCCATAAAATAATTAAATCAAGAATGAACAAACAACCAATAATGATAAGAAAATCAAACGAAATCAATCCAAAACAATCGTACTCATGTTCTTGGCTTTAACCCTAGAAAGGGAGTTTTTAGCCAGTCATACCCATAATCAACATCCAAATGATTATATGAAGGATTAAAACCATAAGTAAATATAAATTAAGGAAATAAAAATCTAAAATGAGGTTGTGGCAGCCTCCAATGTTGTTCCAATCGATCTAGAGGTTCCAAGATTCTCTAAAACGTGTTTTAAGATATTATATTTATAATAGATGAGTCATAAACCGAATAGAATTAGGTTTTCACGTTATTATCTTTAATCTGGGAACGAAAATACTTCTTTTGATGGTCATAAAATTGTGCTAGTGTGCTCATCGCTATTAGTCCGTGAAGCACGGTAATCACACCAAGATTCTGAAAATTGACAATAGCAGATTTACTTTTCACCGGGACGAAGTGTCTGCCTCACGTTATTAGGAACGTGATATGGTGGGTAACAATTTTGGGACCCTTTTTAATCATGTGGTGGGTGAAATGTGCCCATTGTCCAATCCTACATTCCACACGCTCCCTGGACATTCCAAGTTTCCAAATTGTGCCAAATTTTGTATTGTGCTTTTGTTGATCCATTCGAGAATTTTTGAGTTGTTTTCACTTGATTTTAAACTTTTATATCCTTAATATATTATTATATCAATTCACCAAACATAATATAGCATTAAACACAACAATTTAGAGCTCAAAACAACACAACATCCCAAACGGTAAACTAGAAACACGAGCTAAGACTAGGCTAATTCACTTTGATCTTAAGCTTATTATTCTTGACTGTTTCCTTGATCCACTTGTCCCTTGAACAATATAAAAAATATGTTTCACTTATAAATACAGAATAACAACATTAGGAACTCATTAAACATGTTTGAACCCAACACGGTAGACAAGACAAACACCTAGATAAAACTAGTCACACTAGTTTTCTTAGTTGAATTCTAAATGATCAATTTTAATCAAAACTCATATGAAAATACCATTAAACATTGTAAACACATACATGGACACTTAGATGCATATTTATATCATTATCAACACATTAAATACATGAATCATCTTTAAAACAAGGCTAAATAGGGTAGAATAGTAATGGTAGAATGCATAAATATACCCAACATCAGACTAACCCCTAGTTGAAACATAATTCAAGGTCTATTACCTACTATCAACAGTGAAGATAATAATAACATAATATAATATGTGAAGCTATACTATGAAAAACTAATAAGATATAATACGGAAACAATATTCAATATATCTAAACACCTGATAAGACTGAAATCAAGTCTGACTATCTAGAAGCCTTTAACATAAGGATTTGATGGGATAAACCCCCAACTAACTCCAACTAATTGTAATAAATAATAATAAAAGTAACTACGGATAACTTTTCCTTGATGGATGAGGACTCACCACAACTAGTGTTGAGTGGCACATGAACTGTCTAAGTCTAATCAAGGAACTGAGAGTCTGAACCTATGTTATAAGACAACATAGCACAAAACAGACTATGCGATCATTAATTTGAATGTACTGGTATGGGAGATAAGGACTAGCTGATATGTATATATATAATGGTACTAAACTTGAATGAATGAAAATGTAATCAAATGTAGGACCAAGTAAAGCATGTGCTAAAATAATCTGTAAAGCTTAATAACTAAATAACTGATAGAATGAACACTTGCTCATGTAAAATTGAACTGATATAATATGGTTACTAAACTAAGATTATGGGAACTAACTACAACCAACATACCCCAATAATAACAAAATTGGGGTCCAACTAGTAACCCTAGTTGGATGGGAGTCAGTACCTTGCTAAGGGTACTAATACTAGCTGGCATAGATCCATTAATCTGATATCCCAAAGAACCAGGGTGTCATGCCTCTACTGATGGGGTGCCTCTCAAAATCTATGGTTTCACTGTAGGTCTGGAGCATACTGACTACTACTAACGACTCATGCCTAATAGACGGGGGAGCCACCATTCTTGCGTTCATTGAGTAATAAGTATTACTCCTAAGTGAATAACACTGGTGTTATTATTCATTTAACATGATCTGGTACTGAAAAGTCCTCATTATGATAATTTTATGAATTTGATGATACAAATATGGTATGGAAGTCTCGTAACCTGAAAACTATGACATACATGAATATCTGGGTATCAGGTATTCATAACCCAGTTGCACTAACCAATACAAACTGATCATGGTAATTATAGAATTGGCCATTGTGTGTAAAATCATGAATAACATTTAATACTTTAATAACTCATCATGATGTACACATATGCTTTATCAGACATATGTAAACATAATTTCTCACAAAGAAGTATATTTCATGGTCATAACCAAAAAAATCATGAGAAGAGTCATAAAGTTTATGATTTTGTGTCGCATGGGGTAGTGTATATTTTTGAAAAGATTCATACTGATAGGGGGAAGTTATTAAGTCACCAAATAAAATAAAGGTGTACAATGATAGGGGCAGTTTTTGATGCAAAATGACAATAAGGGACCTGGTCCGTATGTTGCATGATAGATAAAGCACAATGATAGCGGGAAATTTATCTTTAGGTGGTAATCACTCTTATTAAATGTGATGAATGTGCACTATTGCTCAAATTTTTTAAGTTTGATTTGTCATTATTAAAAAGGGGGAAAATTGATATATGTAGTTTTGATCATGAGCCGCTAAACTACAAGGGACTAGGTCCCTAGACATGTAAAGTACAGTACAGCTAGCACGCGCCTTCTGCATAGTTTTGTCATCTTGTGTAAAAACTTGCAGGTGCTATTTTGTGCCATTTTGTACCAACTTGAATAGCTAGTCCAATAATCTTTCAAGCCCTAATCATTATACAGCTATAAAAGGAAAGAGATGCTTCTTCAACAATCAATTTCTTACAAATCCAAACAGAGAAGAGAGGTAACAAAAACCCCATTTCAACACTTCTCAAGTTTTTAACCTTATGAGTGCTTAAATTTCAATAGTTCTTGAGTGAGTAATTAATTATAACTGAAGTACTTATCTTATAAAAGTAGTGATTTTTTTAGAGAGAGTGTTGCTTAGATAGATTAGCCTAAGCTTGAGACTGATAAGAGCTAATCAGTTTAGAGAAGAGTCCTTAGTAGAGTTACTTGGATGAGTTGGTAGTAGAGTTTCTGCTAACACAAGGATCCTAAAGTTCGGATGAAATCTAGACTATAATCAGGAGGTTGACTATAGTGGATTTCATTGGTGCTTTTGAGGGAAAGTTGTGGTTTTTTCCATTCTAGGTTCCACGTAAAAATCCTTGTGACTTTTACTCTTTTGTATTGTGTTTATTTTTCCTTCACTCTAGTTTTTAATTGCGTGAATTTGATTCTGAAGGGTCTGGTACCTTACTACAAGGTGCGATCTCGGAGAGTTTCAACAATTGGTATTAGAGTCTTGTCACACTAAAAGGTTAACACCTAGAATGTCTTGGTTAGCATGGTTGCTCCACCTAATAAAAAAAGGTTAATCTATAACTAGAACACCAAGATTCAATAGACAAATTATGGGTGGTGAAAAACTAGGATTTTTTATTTCATCATGGCTGAGGATAGCGAACTAATGGACATTATTCTTAATGGTACTTATGTACTTGTAAGAGTAGTCAAGGAAATAGATATGACAAAAATAGTTGTCAAAAGTAGGAGGGAATTCAATGATGAAGATAGAATGAAAATTGAAAAGAATTACAAAGCCAAGAAATTTTTCCCATGTGGCATAGGACCTCATGAATACAATTGGATCTCAACTTGTGAAATTGCTAAAGAGATCTGGGATTGTTTAAGGAGTGCTCAGAAGGGAACATGGATGTGAAGGACTCTTAAGTTGACATGCTGACAACTCAATATGAAACCTTCACTATGAAAAAAATGAGACAATACAAGAAAAGCATACATGATTCACCTCCATCACAAATGAGCTACAGAACGTAGGAGAGGTAATTCTATTGTATAAAAAAGTGAGGAAGATCCTTGTTCTTTCAAGTCATGGGAAAGTAAAGTAGATGCTATAATGGAGACAAGAAATCTGGAAACCCTTACCATTGATGAGCTGATTTGAAATCTAAAAACTCATGAGCTCAAGAAGTAATAATAGTTCAAGAAGAAAGATTTTAAAAGGGAAAAATATTTGGCATTGAATTATACAAAGAGTTACTCAAGTGAAGAAGGGAATGATGTTGCTTATTTGGTGAGTAGAACTATCAAAGCAATGAAAATGACTGGTCAATTCTAAAAAAGAAAAAGCAGTAGCACCAAGGCAAATGATATTGAGTTGTGTCACAAATATGGAAACACTGAGTATTTTATGAAAGATTGTCCAATGAATAAGATGGTTCATCCAAATTACCTTAAGACTGAGGATGACAAAAAAATATCAGGAACCATGTACTCAGGATCTTGAGTTGATAGCTCTGACTCTCCAAATATCAGAAGCTGAGCAATAAGTTGCTAAGCTAAAACTTGAAAATCTGAGTTTGGTAAGTCAACTGGAGAAAGAAGATGGTTACAACTATAAAGGGAAGAATGAAGTTTCAAAGTTTTAGGGTTATCTTGAATAAAATCTATATGTATCTAAAAGGATTCTCATGATTGAAATTTAAGGAATGAGAAGTTAGAAAGAGACCTGGTCCATCTAAGGAAAGAACTTAATAAATCCCTGCAATGGATTACATCTTCTCATATCCTTTCTAACTTGAATAATCAAGGTTCTAATAATAGGAATGGACTTTGTTATAAATAAATAATCCAACCATGTGGTTCTTAAGGGATAATTGATCATAATTATAAGAACAAGGTTCACATGCCTCTATGCACTGATTATGGAATAGATGGGCACACAAAAGGAAATTGTTAGAACTTGATTAGAGCTAGGATGAATGTTTATGAATATATTCATCATGGAAATGCTCATTATAAGGGTATCAAGGCTCACATAATTGTGAAAAGGAACTCTCTACCTAGGTAGGCCAAAAGGGATTTGATCACGCCATTGTCCCATTATTGGGAACTCAGGCTCAAATGGGTTCCTAAATATGGCAAGTGATCAAAGTTCTAGGCATGAGAAGAGGATTGTAAACAGGAATATCTCATTGATTGAAATAGTTCAATTCTTAATGTTGGAAGGTATAACTGTGCTCTCTCTCTCAAGACACTTCTGGTAAAAGTATCTTTTTGTGGAAAGATGATTTTAAGGACCTAATATTGTCCTGTGAAAGCTAATATTCAATAATAGGGTATGTGAAAATTGTGTTAAAAATGAATCCCTTGAATGATTTTTAGATTTGGTGAATGAGAAAGCACTAGAGAATGCACGGAAAAAAATTTGATAGGTAGATTAAAGGAGTGCATGTAGTTTCTTATTAGTCTGGAAAATTATTTCTTATTAATAATGCCAAAATAATGAGGAAGAGGATAAGAAAATAAAGATAAGTCATGATTCTCAGGGACCTAGTCCCGATGCAATTCATCTTAGAAGGAAGAAGCTTCAGTAGCTTGAGTAAAATCAAGTTTGGGACTTGGTCCCCAGACCTGCTGAAGGAACTAGTTCTGAGATAAAGAGAGTGTGCAAAGAATTGAAGCATGGTGTTGAACTATCATAATATGTGCTATTATTCAAAAATGGCTATGCTTAGGAAACAGGTATCCTTGATAAGGTAGGTGCATCTTAGTCTAACTCAGTACTATACCCTTGCAGGCATACACCCATAGGAATAACTTAGTAAGTTGATAAAAGTGATAGGAAAAAAACTTAAAAGATTCACTAAAAATAGAGGGATACGATCTAATATCACAGGTTATTATCACTACATTATGCTTTATTAATCATAAAATATACTGTTTGAGAAAGCCATGTAACTTTTCCTTTCCTCGTAAAGGCTATTAATTCATTTGCAAAATGAAGTGTCACTCTTATCAAAACAAAATATGTCATTCTCTGATGACAATGGTTACCTCTTCAAATAGCTAAAATAGGCTACTTCCTAGTCAAAGTCTCAGCTCATCACTAATTGCCTCTACTAAACCAAACTAATCCTTCTCATTCTCTCTCATCTAGAAAATTAATTTGAATATGCCCTCATCAAATATCCTGATCCTTCAGCAACCAAAGCCATAGAAAACTTCATATTAGGTCCTCTAAGTAAAATTCCAATTTCCCTACTGGAATGAGGCAGAAACACATAAGTTGTGAAAAGGGAGAAAGCCTCTAAGGGACCTGGTCCTAAGAAGAAAAAGTTACTATTGAAAGAATAGAGACAAGTAATGAGAACTATGATGAGTGGTGAATTAAAACTTATTGGCACTCCATTTCTATGAAAACTACTATGATTTGAATGTCTAAATAAGACAACTTTGTGATTAAATGAACTATTTTCCATATTTTGTAGGCTTATAGGTATTGAGATAAAAATATGTGGATGTGAGTTGAAAAAGATCAAAAAAAGTGAGGAAGAGCAGTTTGATAACCCAAAGTAGAACACAGCCTTAGTTACCACAATTGAGGTCTAAGGGCCGCGATCACGGTAAGTTAAGATTGGTTGTCTAATACGATCGCATGAGTTCTATCGCGGTTGCGTAGCCGCGATCGCAGAAAAATTGGTGCGATTGCAGGAGCATGGTATTTTTCCTAGGAGAAGACATGTAATTTCAGAAATCCAATCCCAAATTTTCCCTAAAGAAGAATCAAACCTTATTATTCTACGATTAATTCTACAATTCCCAATATTAGGAGAACCTTGTCAAGTGCTTAGCCTCCATTCTTGGAGAAGGAAATGTTGTATTAATTTTTGGTGTAGACTACATTCGAGTAGATTCCAAATAGATAATTAGGAAACTCCAATTGAAGATTTGTTTGAGTCCAAAGTTTGAAGTAAAATTCACTTAGTCTCCTATAAATCAAATCAATGGAGATTTTGGGTATATCTTTAATTAATTATCTTATTAGTAGATAGTTTTTACCCTAGGGGTTATGTATGAATTTGGTTAAATTATGTGTGAGTTGTTATTGAAAGCTTCAATTAGTAGTTCATATTGACAGGTTTTGCAAATGCTTGATGATAACATGGAATTTATTAGTGAAAGCCTCAAATTTCCTAATTCCATCATCATCCTTGACAAAGGGATATATGTAACCTAGATCCTTTAACCATCCTTGAAAGTTGGGTTGAAGGTGACATGAGCATCAGTGAATAATTACTTAGATTGTAGTTGTTCCCCTTTTGTTATCTTAGAAATAAGTATAAATTGTGGATTAGCTATGACATAGGAATATCGTAGAAATAGGGATGCCTAAATTGAGGTTTTGTTTCCAATTATTGAACACACCCATTTGGTATTCGAAAGAATAAATAGGTTATAGTTTGGTCTTTGTTGAAAGGCTAGCACCAAAACTCTTAACCGAACCTACCCACGTTTAATTTAATAAAAGTGAAGTTCATTGTTAACACCCTTAAGTTAGCTTCACTTAGTAAGACATAACCCCAGGATTCGTGCCTAATTGATTATACTCTAGGTATTCATAGCCCCAAATTAGTACTTGAAAAACATAAAAAGAAATATCACTTGTGAAACCTTTCACCTTTCACCTATTTTTATATTCTTGTACTCTAGGTTTGAAGTTAGTAAGTATCAATTATGTTGAGCTAATTTGATAGCCTCTCATATTGTTCCTCATAGATTTGACCAAAAATCTTGTTTGATTATTATATTGACAATAACCGCCTTGCACTTAAAATGATGTATAAGTTTAATGTTATCAAAAATGGCATCGTTGCTAGGGAACAATTCAGCGTATTAAGTTAGTTTGGAATTTTAGCTTACTTGCTTAAACTCAAACTTGTAAATAAGTGTTTATGACTTTCTTTTATTTCTTGTGTTAGGTAGATTTTTGCATTTATTTACTTTTTTCAATGGCATCTCGGGACTACTATGACTTTGGTAGTTAGAAGTCCTATGTTGATGATCCACATCCATATTATGGCGGACCCCACTTTCTGACAGATTGTAGATATGCTCCTCGGAGAGAGATGGAACACCATCTCAATCCTATTGAGAGTATAGTTGTTCTTTATTTAGTGGTTGAGATGAACATTAGAGTGATTATCCAAATTACCCATCTCCTCATTCTACTAACCCGCATTATAGTTATTATTATGATTTTGATAGGTCTTATGATGCTGAGAAGGAAGAATGACATACTGAGTCCAATAATGTTAAATAAATGCTTCGAATTATTTTGGATCGGGTAACTACAATGGGGGAGAATATGCATGACATGCATCCATCCAGTGAGGCATTTGGTCAGGATATTGCCAAGATAAAGGAAATGGGCATGGAAACAAATCTTACAAATGCCATCACCCCGCCCAATACAAAGAAGAGGTTAATCAAAAAGAGAAACTAAGTTATGATAATGAGCTTGGTAGCGAGGATGCCTCGAAGATCACCCAACAAACAAAACCACATATTTTTAAATATTCCAAGATTGAGGAAATGGTACTAGAGTTAAAATAAGAAGCAAAACATGTCTCTCATGAATACTCTAGTCCATTTCGGTGTAAGGGTGCTACTAAGGTTGAAATTCTGAAATTAAAGGATGAACCTCATTCAAACCACTTTTCAAAATTGTTCTTAAGGATGTGATAAGAATCCATATACCTAGGAAAATGGTGGATTGTGGTTAAAAGGAGCACCATCCCTACATTTTAGAATTTGACACTCCAAAAGAGCATATGGCACTATCAAGGGCCATGGAACTCAACTTCCAATGAACAACTAGTAGTCTATTAATATTGCCACCATTAACAATGAAGCCAAATGAAAAATTTAATGTGAAATTGGGTAAATGGTTCAAGTATTCAAAGTGGTGACATAGAAGCTTCATCGTTATGAACCCACAACTATATAGCTTTACCTTGGAAGATTTGAATCTTCTTCCCTCTGCTGCTAAACTCATAATGTGTTAAAGTTTGGATAGATTGTCAAATCTTCTAAGTGGATTCAAAAATGATAGTTGGAGATGTTGTTTGCCACAAATTATGGGAAGAAACCCATCATGCCATAGCATATATCCTTTTATTTATACATGATAGAGTAGATTTTATTTTTGTTTTTGCATAATCCATGAATTATTGTACTACAAGGAGTGTGGATTAAAATTCAAAAAAGTATGGTGCAAAATTATCATTTTTTCATTGAGCAAGGGAATGAAAACAAAGTAAAATTTGGTCTCAGTTACTGTGATCGCGGCCTGTATCACCATGATCGCAGTAGCCGATGGCCCATGATCACTAACATCAGATTGCAATCGCGGTCAGTCAAGTTTAAAAATACCATCGGATTAGCTATCCCACCCACACCTCTTTTTCAAATTATCTCAAAATTCACTAAGTTTTAGTCATTTTGTGAGTGTCTTGTAATGTAGTTCAGTCCATTTTCATCTTATAACTTGACAAGTGGTTTGAACTCCCTCACTTTTATGTTTTTTAGTCTTGAAACTTGTAATTTTGGAACTGCAATAGTGTTTTCAATGCTAAATCCATGTTTTTATGTGGTTATTGTTGTGATTAGCTATTGTATTAGTTGGTATACACGTCAATGGGGAAGTCTTAAGTACACAGATTCAGCTCTAAAATTGATAAAATTGATGTGTATACCATATGCTTGACTTAATGCCTAAATGGATTTCATGATGCTTTCCTTATGTTCTGAGGGTATAATATAGTACTTAGGGTACTATTTTCATAATCATGAAATTTAATGGATCGATTGGAACTAAGTTTGGGGTTAAAATCTTGTGTTTTAGCGATGTTGGAGAAACTATAGAACATGGTCTCAGTTACCACAATCGTGGTCATCAAGACCGTGATTGTGGAACTGTTATCATAGTCAATGGTCCGCGATCATAGTGAATAGTTTGGGATCATCATAACTTATATCAGTTTTCAGCTGAGTCCCAAATTTTTGCCTGTCCACTTCTCACCCTAAAATCCATTACAATATTGCCACCAGAGTTTAACTAATTAATCAATCATGTTTTTGGTGCAAAATTGATAATGATAGTTTGGATTATATTGACTATAGGTACTCAATATGGAAGACTATGAACACATCCATTTTATGGCCCTGAATGTCACTGCCAGTATTACAGTGACCTCCAAAGGACCAAGTTACTTTTAGAAAGTAGTGTGTGCATCGAAAAGGTGCTTTAGAAGTCCCCTAAATTCTTTGATAAACTTGCTTCTACTAGGTAGATATTTTGGTCCCAGAACCTGTCTTTCCAACAAGAATCGAGTAAGAGAATTTTATGTGAATATTTATGCAGTCTCTCTCTCAAACCCAGTGATAAAGATTTTTGTAATAAAGGTGTATTTTGGAGTGCAGCAGGTCAATAAGGTATACATGCTCTTAGAGGAAGACATGGATGACTTCCAGGAAAAAGGTTGTGAGCCAGGGACCTGGATGTCTAGCATACTCTGCCCTAATAGAGAGGTCTCCTGGGCTTCAACCAAAAGAGGGATCTCCATAAACGGCATCACAGTAGAGGCTAGAATATTGTTGAACATTCTATATAGAAGAATTTTTCCTTGTACATATATGACTTCTGTCATTGATATGTAAGCTTGCATGGAATCCTGTTTTATGTCTGGTATTGCTCTAAACGTGGGCCAGATTGAGCTTGAAGATTGGAAGTATTTCAAGATTTAGGGTGGTACACTTCTTCTCTTTCCTTCTCTTATTACTGAACTATGCAAAAGAGCAAAGGTTATAGAGTACCCCACAAACACCTAGGTAAAACCAAGCCCCTATATCAATCCTCTCAAAATCAAGAGTAAAGGTGCACCTTGTCAAATCAATAAGAGAAAGATGGACTTAGGTAAGTCAACTGCTGAGGAGCCAGAATCTTGTAGACCATTTGCTACTGGGCCTCTAGAATACATTGGTATTGATATCAGGGGCATCAATGAGATAGTATTAGGTTTTCCTTAGGGGCCAAAAAAGTCATCCACTAGGCGTCACTCATATGTTCCCATGAAGATTATGAGAAAAATAAGCAAGAGCAGAAGACATAAGGAGCCAGTGTGTCCGGAGTGGAAAGGGCATATTCAGTGCTGGCATAGTCTCACATGGATCTTCTGGAATCCTACAACAAGATGAAAAAAAGGGAGAAAAAGAGGGACAGGTTCTTTAACAAGATGTGGAAGAGGGTAAAAGGCTCGTGAAAGGTCCTGAAACCCTATGATAGGTTACCATCTCCTAGGGTTGGGAGTGAAGATGAAGCATATGCTGATTGGTCTGATACTGATGCTAGTGGGGATGATGCAGAGTCTATGGGAGAGAGAAGTTCTTGAGATAGATTCGGGGAGCATTTTTTTCTCTTGCTTTATAGCTTATGGAGTGAGGACACTGTTATCCTTTCAGTTGGTAATACCCTTGGATTTGTATTATTTTGATATATTTCTGGATGAGTCTTATGTTGTTTTAATGACATTTAGGATGATGTTTTATTTTTGTTTTTTGGATGCTACATTTGGGCACTCTAATGGTGCCTACATTTCCTGGGTTAGTCATTTTGGTTTATTTTTAAGATTCTGTATTTTATTTAAGTTTATTTTGATTATGGTGATTCTTGAAGAGCTTTTCCCTATGATATATTGGGTGAAGACATTCTAAAGGGAAATGAATCTTGATTTAGGTTTTGATACATAGATGTAGGGGAATTCTGAGTACCCGTGGAATCAAGATAAAAAATATAAGGGAAGTCTAAGTACTTGTGGCACTATAAATTTAGGATTGCACACATGTTATTGGTGAATTTTTAATAGCCATATGGCTGGTTTGCCCATAGTTAGCCAAAATGTTAGACTAAGTCTTAGGTTGTTTCCTTAAGTTAGCAAATTGTGTGTGTCACAAATACAAAACAAATAACCTCCTTCGTTCAAAAAATTTTCAAAAAAAATTAATGCCATAGACGTGAGCAACCTTCTAATAAAACTTTGTCTCATTTAGTTCCTCCAAAATTTTTGGACATGTACATATTGATATATAATCCATTTTTTTCTCTAATATGAGGGTAAATTGATCCTCTTTGATGATTCTACATACCATGTGTGGTGAGTTTATTAGCCTAAATCTCATGTATACTTTTGTCATCTATAACTTTCCTTATTAGTCTCTTAAGGTTAAATTTTGATTGTAAATTGGTTGGTGAGATGATCTTAGGCCTTCTTAGTAACATTGGAAGCCAACTTAGCCTAAAAATCCCACCAGTGCATAGATGTTACCCCTAGCAATCTATTTTGAGCCTTTGGACCTTTCTTTGGTAAAAACATTGTAAGTCGTGAGCCTTTCAATTGTTATCCCTCTTTTTAAACCTACCCTCCTTGAACTTCAAAATTTGATTTGAGGCTAAAGGCTTAAGTTTGGGGTGGAGAAGATTGAAGAAAGAAACTTTGGGCCATAAAAGTAATAGTGAGTCTCTACGTGCTTAAATATTCAGACAAATGAATAGAATAAAGAAGGGACCCAATAAAGGAATAAATTGTATGAATTTTGTAAGGAAAAGAAATGAAAGAATTTTGGTAAACCGGTGTAGTGAAAGTAGGCTTGTAAAAGGAAAAGTAGTCGCCCATAGTCAAGAATTGGATTAAATAGTGTGACGTATATGTTAAAGAAGGCTATAGCCTTATTTCTCCAAATTGATATCCTACACTACCCTGAACCTACGTTACAAGATCATAAAGCTCTTTGGGATCTCTAACCATTTACGTTCATAGTAGTGGAAATTGAAAATAGGGGCAAGCCTATGGTATGACACTCGTTAATATAGAGAGTTCTTGTAAGGGAGAGAGTTTTGCAGTTAAAATTCATTGGTTCATATTTGGTAACTTGGTGTGTGGAATCTTCCTTCTTGTGAGGAGGCATATGGACAAGATCTTGTCATCTTCTGAGAGATAAGGCAAAAAGGTGTACAGCGTAACCAAGGTTAAAATTGAGTCACTTCTAGAGTATGGATGATTATTGCATTGTTGCTCTTTAAATTCTTTTTCTCCCTTGATTATTGCATTTTCTATTGAGGGGTGTCGGGATAATAATTTTGCCCATGTTTGAACAGCTACTTAAGGTAATAACTAAGCTTAATGTCATTGTGATTATTGAGTCATTTATTTTGCG
The DNA here is from genome assembly GCF_002878395.1 of Capsicum annuum. Classification (NCBI taxonomy): domain Eukaryota; kingdom Viridiplantae; phylum Streptophyta; class Magnoliopsida; order Solanales; family Solanaceae; genus Capsicum; species Capsicum annuum. Next base: position 102,951,176 of record NC_061116.1, on the reverse strand, counting down.
CATAAATATGTATTGTCTCATAGTAAGAGGTAGTGTTGCTTGTTGATAAGAAAGATTTAAGTTAGGGGTGTTGATGAGTGGTGAGTTTATCAATTATTTGTTCTCCTTTTTCGTGCACACTACTGTTATTTGAATGTTTAAATGAGATAACTTTGTGATTAAATGAAGTATTTTCCATATTTTGTTAGGAACCTCGGTATTAAGATTAAAATATATGGATGCAAGATGAAAGAGATCAAAACAAGTAAGGAATTATAGTTTGAAGACCTGGAGCAGAACATAGCTTTTAGTTACCATGATCGCGATCAGTCAAGATTGTCCATCTAACGCGATTGTGTGAGTTCTATTACGGTCACGTAGCCGCGATCACGAAAAATTGGCACAATAGCAACAGCACGAGCTTTTTCCTAGGGGAATACATGTAATTTCAGCAATCCAATACCCAATCTTCTCTATAGAAGACTAAAACCATATTATTCCAGGATTCATTTTACAATTCCTAATTTTGGGGGAACTTTGTCTAGTGCTTAGCCTCTATTCTTAGAGAAGAATATATTGTATTAATTTTGGGTGAAGAATATATTGGAGTATCTTCCAAGTGGAGAATTAGCAAACACCCATTGAAGATTTGTTTGAGTCCAAAGTTGTAAGTAACATTCACTTAGTCTCCTATAAATCAAATCAATGGAGATTTTGGGTATATCTTAGTTAATTATATTATGAGTAGCTAGATTTTCCTCTTAGGGTAAAGTATGAATTGGGTTAAAGTATGTGTGGGTTATTATTGTTAACTTCAATTAGTAGTTCATATTGATGGGTTTTGCAAATGCCTGATGATAAAATGAAATTTGTTGGTGAACGGCTCAAGTTTCTTAATCCCTACATCATCCTTGACAAAGGGATGTTGGTAACCTATATCATTCAATCATTCTTGAAAGACGGGTTGAAGGTGACATGAGAATTTGTGAACAATTACTTAGATTGTAGTTCTTTCCTTTTTGTTATCTTAGAAATAATGATAGATATTGGTATGGCTATGGCTTAGGCATCATCCTAGAAATAGGGATGCCTAAATTTATGCAATACCCCATACTTCTACCTAGCTGGAAATCATCCCAAGAATGTTAGAAACTTACTTTGAAAGATGAATCTATTTTGTACACATGGAATTTTTGAGATTTTCACTTTTTTTTGAGTGGGAAATTAAATTAGCCTTCAAACTATACCAATTTCGTCCAAATCTAGTATTAGAGTAAAATGTTATGGACGTTTTTCCAAGAGCCGTCAGAACCGCCCAAGTGCAACGGGCAGATTGACGGACAGTCGATCTAGCGATAGACCATTGCCAAGACCGTCGCAGCTAAAGCAGTAAGTCAATCTTCTGGCTAAGGTGTGATAGACAGGTTGACGGCCCATCGAACTTGTGATGGACCATCACTCAAGCTGTCGCTACTAAGGCAGTGTGTCCCTATTCTAGTCCACGTGTAACGGTCAGGAGAATGGACTGTCAAGCTAGCGATGGAGCATCGCACGAGCCATTGCAGATCCCATTCAGCAATTTAAGGTCATTTTTAAAAGGGTATTTAGGTCATTTTCCACCCGTTTTAACCCTTAATTATACCAAACCATAGCTCATAACTTTATTATTCATCTATAACATCAAATTAGGATTTCTATCAAAGATCAATCCCCAAGAACAAGAAACCCTAGGTGTTTAATTTCAAGTCAAGAATTTAAGTTTTCCTCCATCAATCTTCAAGAAATCATCCATCCAGGTATGTCATGTGTTGGTTCATGTGTCCCTATCACCCATGAAGCTCAAGAATCTCTTTTCAAAGTCTAAGATTTGTGTATTTACTAATGTTCATGATTTAAATTGAATTCAAATTCATGTTCATGATGTTGTAGGGTTTTGATTCACGTTTTAAATTACATATTCCAATGATTGACCCTAGAATGTGGTTATTTGCATAATAATCATGACAAACCCCCTTCAATTTACAAGTTGATTGATGTATCCATGATTATTAGATGTGTTGCTGATTGTATAACCAAAGCAAGCTCCCCATGTGTTTGATTAAATACCTATGAGAAGGAAAACTGTCATACTAGTATAATAATATGAAATCCCCATTCATGTACAAGTTTATGCATGTCAAGTGTTTGATGAAATGTCTTAGTCAATGAATTATGGATATATGTGTAGCCATTGTGGTGCTTTAGAACTTGTACTTCATGAAATTTCCAACTTATTGTATTATGTATTGTGATGTTGGTCATGTATTCAAAAAACTCATACTTTGTTAGTTTCTTCCCATCGAGTCCTGGGGGTACTTATACCCAAAAAATATAGCTATGTGGCCTGAGCCTGTGTCATTTTTTCATCATACCCTCAGTCAAGCCATGATCCATAGAACTCAGTTAGTCATATGACTAAAGAAAGCTTAGAAATTTAGTAATCTGAGAAATCTCAGACATTTATAAGATCTCAGTAGCATTCTGTCAGTCCACGAAAATTCAGTTAATGTAGTCCTGTCAGTTCAGTTAATCATGTTCATTGTCTAATTAGATGGGAGTATAAATTATCACCGAGTGAACCCAAACCCACCAGTTATATGAGGGTGTGATTCTTAGAAGCAATCCTTGCATTCCAAAACTAAGTAGCCAGCGTAGGTTGAGATATTATAGCCTGTTATATAAGGGTAGATGAGGTTGCTTAACCAGTTATATGAGGGTTCCCACCATTCTCACTAGAGTTACCTGTTATATGAGGGTTACTCATAGATTTTCCTTAACAGTGGCGTGGTATTGACACCTTTCCTATTGGGGTGACAGATTGTACTCCAACTTAGTTATATTGCATTATTAGGGGAATGTTGGTTAGATGACTACTTCCAATAGTTTCAGTTATAGATCAGGACGTCAAATACTGTCATTCAATCTTAGTAATAGAAGTCAGATAGTTCTTTAGAATTTTTGGACTGTCAAATATAGTTAACTCAGAATAGTACGAAACTCAACTAGTTCTATCAGAAACTAGACTATCATATACAGTCGCTCAGTATTAGTTATTTTAATTATATAGTTACCAGTATCTCATGTTATCAGTACTCAGGCTCAGTAATCATGTTATCACAAACTCAGTTATAGTTATTATGCATTCATGATGGTATTCTCATGTTCATGTTATTCAGTTAGTTAGTATAGTTCATTCATATAAACCCTTTGCATTTAACCTACCTCACATGCATACCAGTACATTCAAATGTAATGGCGAATTTGCGCTATGATGTTATATACATAGGTTTAGAAGCACGAGCTCCAGAGCATCAGTAGCATTCCAGTCTCAGCAGTAAGAGTAAGAAGACAGTCCTCATCCTTTGAGGACATGACCATTACTTTATTATCTCATTAATTAATTTATTTTAGTAGTTGGAGTTAGTTTGGGACATGTCCCATCAACTCCTTATTTAGACTATTTAGAGGCTTTCCGACTAATATGTTCAGACAATTATTTCAATCGTTTTGGTATTTATATACCATATCTTTAGATGTTATGTTTTATCAGATCTTTGAACCTTATTCCTTTCAGCCTTCATTTCTGCTTTTATACAGCATATTTTATTGTGTATAGGTACAAATGTCAGTTATGGGTTATCTTATGGTCCTTCAGGGTAATGAGCACCATATGGAATTCCAGGTATCAGACTTGTGCCATTTCAAACTTGGTATTAGAGTCTAAGGTTCAATAGAGTCCTAGGAAGTCAGAAAGCTGTATCTAGTAGTGTCTTGTGAATGGGTATGTTGCGCGCCACATTTATATGTGCGCCATATCTAGTAGTGTCTTGTGAATGGGTATTTTTGCTTATTCCACTATTCATGTCGTGACAGAGAGCATAATCTCAAGATAATCTCTTAGTCTAATCTATTTCTCCCTTTCTTCTACAGAGCATGCCCCCTAAAAGAAGAAACGGGAATCAGTTAGCCCCTTATCCCCAAGAACCTTTGGGAAAACATATCTCTCATGCAGAGTTCAGAGCTACATTCACTAATATTGCTCAGTCAGTCAATGCTTAGGATGAATGACCAGCTATCATTCTAGCCAACCCAGTGGCCAATTCAGCTACGGCCAAGATTCAGAACTTCACCCGAATGAATCCTCCATCCTTTCTCGGGTCTAAGTCAGATGAGGATACTCAAGAATTCTTTGACAAGGTTCAGAAGGTTACAGATATCATGGGGCTACTTCTAGTGAGAGTGCAGACCTATCTGTATATCAGTTGCAGGATGTTACTCACACTTGGTATAAAATGTGCAAGTTAGAAAGGGCTGTAGATGTAGGGCCTATTAAGTGGAAGGAGTTTGCTACTGCATTCTTAGATAGATTCTTTCCCCTAGAGCTGAGAAAAGCTAAAGTCTTAGAATTTATCTACCTTATACAAGACAACATGAAAGAGTATTCTCTTAAGTTTACTTAATTAACCAGATATGCTCCTCATGTGGCTGCAGATAGCTGGGTTAAGATGAGTAAGTTTGTATTTGGGGTAAATGATAGTATGGCCAATAAGTTCAGGTCCACGATGTTGAATAGTGATATGAACATAGCCAGGCTTATGACCCATGCTTAACAGATAGAAGAGCAAAAGATTAAGTTGAGGGAGAAGAAGAATAAGAGAGCAAGGACAGTTAGTTTTAACTTTGCTCAACCTAAATCAAAAGGAGTAAACCATTCTCAGTTTGTCCTAAGTCATCAGGTCCAACTCCTTCTTAAGCTAGGACTTAAGCTCCTAGATTCAGAGATGGTAACAGAGATAGAGTACCAGGCTTTAAGTCTTAGGGCAGTGTTAGCAGTGCCCAGACCTATCCTGTTTGCCAGACTTGTGGCAAGTACAATCAAGGTATTTGTAGAGCTGGCAGCGGTATTTGTTTTGGATGTGGTAAGCCAGGTCATAGAGTCAGAGGCTGACCTCAGCCAGGTCCTCAGGGTTAGCAAAACCATTCCTCAGCTCAGTTCGATCACCCAAACCAGTAGGGTGCCAACTCCAGTGCTACTAGTAGGCAATGCTCAAATCTACTTTATGCTCTCCAGTCCCAGCACGATCAGGAAAAATTATCCTGATGTGGTTACTGGTATGTTACAGATCTTTCATGTGCATGTTTATGCTTTGCTAGATCTAGGAGTTTCTTTATCTTTTGTTACACCCTATATAGCAGGTGATTTCAGAGTCAGTCTCGAAACTCTAGCACATCCCTTTTCATTATCTACCCAAGTGGGTAAAATTATTAAAGCCCAATGGCTATACATGAACTGTCCAGTTATTGTATCTCTGAAAATCACTTCAGTAGACTTAGTCAAATTAGAGATGACTGATTTTGATGTCATTCTCAACATGGATTTGCTTCATTCCTGCTATGCCACAGTTGACTGCAGAAACAAAATAGTCCAGTTCCAGTTTCCAAATGAACCTGTCCTAGAGTGGAGGGTTAGTACTTCATCTTTTAGAGGTTAGCTTGTTTCCAACCTTCGGTCAAGGAAAATGATATCTAGAAGATGAGTCTATCATCTTGTTCGATTTAAGGACACTAGTTCAGAAACCCCCAATCTTGATTCAGTCCTAGTCATGAATGAATATTTAGATTTCTTTCTCAAAGATCTTCCAAGAATTCCTCCCAAAAGGAAAATAGACTTCAGCATTGATCTTCTTCTAGATACTCAGCCTATATCTATTTTGCCATACAGAATGGAACCAATAAAACTTAGAGAATTAAAGGAGCAATTGAAGGATCTTCTAGAAAAGGGATTTATTAGACCAAGCGTGTTCCCATGGGGTGCGCTAGTCCTATTCGTGTGAAAGAAAGATGATTCTCTTAAAATGTGTATAGACTACTGTCAGCTCAATAAAGTCACAATAAAGAACAAGTATCCTCTTCCCAAAATCGATGACTTGTTCGACCAACTTTAGGGTTCCAGCTATTTCTCTAAGATAGACTTCAGATCAGGCTACCATCAGCTCAGAGTCAGAGAATGTGACATTCCAAAAATAGCTTTTCATACTCGGTATGGTCACTTTGAATTTGTATTCATGTCCTTTGGTCTTACTAATGCCCTAGCAGATTTCATGGACTTGATGTACCATGTGTTCAAGTAGTACTTAGACATGTTCATCATAGTCTTCATAGATGATATCCTTGTCTATTCTCACAGTGAGCGTGATCATATAGACCATCTCAGAATTGTACTTAAGACCCTAAAAAATTATTAGTTGTTTGCCAAATTTATTAAGGATAAATTTTTACCAAGGTCAGTAGCATTCCTTAGTCATATCTTTTCTAGTGATGGAATTAGAGTAGATCCTCAAAATACCAAAGCAGTAAGAAACTAGCTCAAACCTGTCCTTCCATTAGATATCAAGAGTTTTTTGGGTTTGACTAGCTATTATAGATGGTTTGTTAATGGATTTTTTCTATTACATCCCCTATGTCCAGATAGACTCAGAAGAAAGTCAAGTTTTAGTGGTTAAATCCTTGCAAGAAAATTTTTCAATGAGTTGTAGACTCGACTGACCTCACCTCCAGTCTTAGCTCTTCCAGATGGTCCAGATGGATTCATAGTGTATTATGATGCCTCCAGATTAGGTTTGTATTGTGTCCTCATGCAGTATGGTAAGGTCATATCTTATGCCTCTAGGCAACTTAAACCCTATGGAAAGAACTATCCTAGTCATGATCTTGAGTTATCATCCATAGACTTTGCCTTAAAGATTTGGAGGCATTATCGATACGAAGTTCATATGGATGTGTTCACAGATCATAAGAGCCTTCAGTATATCTTTTCTCAGAAAGATCTCAATCATTGTCAGAGAAGGTGGTTAGAGCTCTTGAAAGATTATGACATGAGTGTCCTTTATCATCTGGGCAAGGCCAACGTTATGGCCGACACTCTCAGTAGACTGTCTATGGGCAGTATTGCTCATATCAAGGATGGTAAGAACAAGCTAGCTCAGGAAGTTCATCATCTTGCTAGACTAGGCGTTCGCTTAGTCGATGCAAAAAAGGGTGACATATGGGTTTAGAGTAGCTCAGAATCATCTTTAGTTTCTGAGGTGAATGAAAAGCAAGATAGAGATCCCAGCCTTGTCAAGTTAAAGAAGCCAATCAAGGATAAAAAAGTAGAGGTTTTCTCCTAAGGGGGAGATAGTGTCGTACGTTGTCAGGGTCTTCTATGTGTTTTAGTTATAGATGACTTAAGCCAATGAATTCTTGCAGAAGCATATGGTGTGAGATACTCTATTCATCCAGGGGCTACAAAGATGTACCTCTATTTGTGGGAGAACTAATGGTAGAGTGGTATGAAGAGAGATATTGCAGAGTTTATGGCTAAGTGCTCTACATGTTAGTAGGTTAAGAAAGAGAATTAGAAGCCTAGTAGGTCCATAAAGGAGTTTAGTATTCCTACTTAGAAATGGGAACAAGTGAAAATGGACTTTGTGACTGGTTTAAGTGAGCGCAATGTAGATATTTCCCCACTTAACCTATTAAGGACCCATGAATTTTAACTCTCTTGGCAGGTTATTTTCCCTATTATTCTATTCTTTAACACTTAGAAAACACTCTTTAATCCTCTCTAAAGTACTTGGGCAAAGAATGCTAGGGTTTCATCTTAAGGATTACTTTGGGGCTTGTGTTGCTAATTTCTCTCCATCGTCTTCTTGGTTTAAAGCATGTTATATTCCCTTATTGTTAGTTTCAACTAAAGGCATGGTTTTATACAATGTGTTAAAGGTTTTATTATTGTATTGTTTTAGGTTTTCAAATATAATTTGGGTGTTTTGGTTATAAATGCTTGGTTATGGTTTTCCCATGTTTTAGTTGTTCTTTTATATGCTTTAATGGTGGTTTTGGATAATCTCTTGCATGTGAATAGTTATTTGGTAATTGTCTTTGGTTTTGGAAATACAATGCCCCCAATATATATAATAAAATGCCTATGAGAATGTTTTCACTATATTGTTGGATTTTTATTGGAACTTATGCATGGTTTAAACTTGGTAATAGAACCTTAAATAGATAAATGATGTAGAATGGTCAAAAAGGAATGGTTTAGGATTTAACAATCATTATTTTGAGGTACAATGGAATTCCCCAAGTAATCATAGTAATGAAACTCTTGCGGGTACATGGGACTCCCCCAAGTTAATTGGATAATCTGATCTATGGGTACATAGGAATCCCTTGATCTAAAAAAGGTTTGTCTAGGGAAAATACTTGCAAGTTATAGTTGGTATGACGATGCCACTACGTATATCCTCAGTTAATAATAATGGTTTGGTTGGTCAAAAATGGTTTTAATTGAGCGATAAAGGCGTGGTGTGGTAGCTATCCATGAAGGTGGGCGTCCAATGAATGAATAGTGGAAACTCATGTTTTCCGAAATATGGGGTAGTTCCTGACAACCTTATATGTTACTATGAGGTACAAGAGAATCCTCTAAGAACACTGTATATATGTATCATAGAGAGTGAAGGGTACTTGGGAATCCCTTACGCTAATGGTATCTCTACTTCGTGCATCTACACGTATCGGGGCCCGTTCAGGGGGTTAAACTGGACCATAAATCTCGCGGGTGGTTAAGGACAGTTAAGCTACACATTCCTAGGTTAATGATTTTAAATGCATACTAAACCCGGTTCCCTTTCCAGGCATGGTTATATGTATATATATAAATATGATTTGTATGCATATTGATACGCCCAAATTACACCTCTCTTGAAAGAGAGTAAGCGGTCGTTGTCAAATATATAACCCAACTACGTTGGGGTCGAATCCTACAGGGAATAAGGTGTTAATCAAATCTATTTGTGATTAAATTGACTAATAAAAAATGGTTTCCTTTAAATGGGGAGTTTTGATCAATCAAACAATTGTTATCGGTTCAACTTGCTTTAGGAAATTAAAGCTAAAATTTCAGTATTTCGAATCAATGATATAGAGAAACTAGCATTTTGATCACTGTGACTATCAATCCTCATTGAATAATAGTTATAGCATTGGATACTCATGAATTATGGGAAACACCAAATTATTATTATCGACAACCCATCAAAGTGTTTCTCAACCTACCTAGATATTGAGTTCCCTAATTCTCTCGAACCTAGGAAAACCTTCTATTCACACTGATTTTATCTCGAGTTGATTAATCTTGTTACAACATTAATTATTAGACGGAAAATTAACCTTCCCAAATCCTCGTTGATAATTCACTACCTTTAGTTGATTTCTCAGTTGTAGCAAACAAACATAAGGCTATTCTATTGTTTGCAACCAATAGAAAGCATTAATTACAAAGGAATTATAAAGATATTCCCATAATCACTTGAACCTTATCTAACTATTAAATCAATATAGGAATAATCATAGATCCCACATCTCTAGGTATTGGTTTTAGTTCCACATGAAATAGAAAGAGATAACAACAGTTGAATCCATAATTCAAAGCAATTAAACTTATAAAAGATGTAATCGATGGTTGATTTTCTTCCAAGTTCAAGCAGGATTTCCCAATACTAAATCAAAGATTCAAAAATAGATTTCAAAATTAAGAGACCCCAAGAGATGTAAACTAGTCTTTTGAATAAGTTCCAAGAAGATAATGAAACCCTAAAAGCTTCTACTTATATCCGTAGCTTTCAAAATTAATAATTTAAAAATCCATATTTTTTGCTCTTTAGCTGATGACCTGTTTTGACGACTTATCAGAGAGTTGACAACTTATCAGACCAAGTCGTCAATTCCTCTATCAAATCTATGTTCACTTCTTACAGGTGATGACCTGGGTTGACGGCTTATCAAGAAGTTGACGAATTATACACTGTTTTCAGCAGACAATTTCTTCTGACGCCTTATCAAAAAGTTGATGACATATTAGACAAGTCATTCACTAAAACTTTCATATCAACTTTATCAAAATTCGTACTTCTTGTGTATTCATCATAGGTTTCCATCCATTTTGACTTTCCTATAAAATCACATGAAATACAATAAAAAACAATAATAGTTACTTAAGAACTTACAATTATTTTGAGTTAAAAGTCTTAAATGTGCTAACAGAAGGCAAGCACATAAAGACCCTCAACTTAAAACATTTTTTTGTCCTCAAGCAACTACATAATACAGTACTATGATGCTTACCTAAGAGAAACATAAGATACCTATGACAGTTGACCATCAATTTTAGCTCAAAACACATTACCCTCTCCAAGTTAAATCACTTTAAACCCAACTGTGTATATTAATGAAGTTCAACAATGTGACACAAATCAATCAAGATATGGCATAAAATCAGCAACAAACAACCACGCATATATGCAAGTTACACTACCCAAACAAGTAAGAACCTAGCAATACAACCCATATGCCCTTACAACGAAGAAGTCCCTCCTCACTCATATATAAAATCAAGTATGTCAATGTAGGGACGGTTGGATGGCCACGAGACACTACTCTCAAAAGGAAGTTCCAATCTGTGCCTGTCAAATACCATAAGCTTGCCCTTATTTCACTACCTAAGCTTTTAGACAGTTAAGTTAGAATCACTATAGTACTTTTCTTCAACTTGTAACATAAGCTTGGGTTGGTATAATATGCAAGGATATTTAAAGTGACTAAGCCTCCTTGGCACTATACTATTTTTGGGGTCTCACTTATAAACCTTTACCTTATTTCTCCCATTATTTGTTAAAGCATATTCACGTTGGATGCGGTATTTTAATCATTCATTTTCTCTTTCTCACACCTTTTCTTTTCTTATCTTTTTTCTACCATACCCAACCTTACCTTCTTTTCTCTTATTTTACCTTTCTTCAAACTCATTTTACATCATGCACCTCTATGATAGGGACCCTCAACTTAGGCAATTTGCCTAAGTTAAAGTGCATAATGTCCAAGGAGGACCAGGGCTAAAACAGGTTCATTGTGATACAAATGGAAAGGTAATAGGCCTAACAAGAAAAATAGTCATACAGGCTCAAAATAGGGATCAAGGGATATCATTCACAATTCGAAGGTTATTTAGGCTAAAAATGGAATAATATAAAAAAGTCCTATGATCCTTTCCTAACCACTATCCTTTAACCTAGGGAACACTAACCGGGCATGTTCTGGATTTAACATACAAAGAAAACTTGGTAGTATCTCACATACACATGGCACAAAGGTACATCACAATCTACTACCTATTCGGTTTAAGCAATTGTTAGCAATGATTATTGCTTCCCTAATACTAATGCCATAAAGAGATCCACAATAGTCGCATATAGATGTATATCAAACAGTTACAAAATAGACAATTGGAAAGGTATTTATCATTTGTCCCCAAAATAACAAAAATACATCAACTGCCCTAGATACTTATTTTTCTCCCAGTTAACCACAAAACATCATGAAATAAAACATAATATGCCTAAACATTCTGGCTCTATAAGGAACAAGACTAGGAAAAAGAGACACGACAACAAAAATCCCAAGAGGACATCAACACCCATAAGTATCCCCACCCTTAAGTTAAAGTCATGCACTGTCCCCAATGCATCAAAATTATACACGAGAGTTAAAAACTACCTATGGCACCCTAGATGTGGATATCTAATGTCAATCATATAATACGAGTACAAACATCAAAACACCTTCGCTTTCCTCTTAAGCAGTGCCTGATTTAACATCGCGGAATGACTTGGTCATCTTGAGTACTCAAAATTCATCAAGAGACCTTGTTGATACCTCTTTACTTCACTTATTGGAACAAGAAAATGCTTTAATCCTAGTCCATCCACTTTGAAGGCTCTCACATCCTTGCTTTCAAGTTCAATCATACCAGCTAAGGTCTCCAAAGTAGACCTATCCTCAACTGGCACATCTTACTCACCTTCGTAGAATAAATTAATGATTGAGAAAGCACTCATCTTCTTTTACAGTTTCATGGATTTACACACTTCAAAACTAACTTATTTCTAATTTAGCCTAAATTTTAGCTTATTCAACTCCATATAAACTAACACTCTCCCAGTTTCTAAGAATGGCCTACCTAAAATTATGGATACTTTAAAATCCACTTCGTAATCAAGAATTACAAAGTCAGTAGGAAATATAAAATCGGCCACCTTTACAAGTACATTATGTAGAATCCCAATTGTCCTTTTCACCGATCTATCTGCTATTAGAAGCCGTAAATTGGTGGGTGTAGGATCTCTCAAACACAGTTTCTTGAAAACCATCAATGGTATAAGATTTATACTTTCCCCAAGATCATACAAGGCCGTTTCAAAATTTAGCGATCCAATAGTACATGGGATGGTAAATGCTCCTGGATCAACTTTCTTCTGCATAATAGATCTTGTGCCAATAGCTCTACAATGATGAAGATTTTCTATAATTTCATAGAACACAGTCCTTTTCTTCGTCAATAGGTCTTTCATAAACTTAGTATATCCGGGCATCTGTACCAGTGCTTCAACTAAGGGAACATTCACTGTCAATTGCTTTAACATGGCTATGAATTTGCTAAAATTGTCCTCATCTTATTTCTTATTTAATCGTTGTGGAGATGGGGGTGGTGGCCTTAGGATTCTAACTAGAGAAACCTCTACCTCCTTTCTTATGCCTTGCTCCACATCACTAATATGCTTTATCTTAGGTGGTTATTCCACCTCTACTCTCTTTTTTTTGAACCTCCAAACTCTACAGGCACCACTGAAGATTCATCAATTATCTCCCCATCTATTCCGTCCTCATTAATATAATATGATGTTCCTAGACATGGACTAGATAAGATCTTACCACTCCTAGTTGTAATTTTCATACACAACCCATCAGTCCTCGGATTCTGAACTGTATCACTCGGTAGAGTTCCATTCTTTCTTTAGTTAAATATTATGGATAATTGGCTCATCTATTATCCAAGTTACTTGATGGAAGTCGAATGCGAGTCGACTAGCTGACTCATAGATAATAAGTCAAACTTCAATTCTATTACCCCTGCTTTAGCTAACTGCACCCCTTTCAACAACTTCGCCATCATGACTTTCATAGACATCTTACCTGATCTAGTAATAGTAGCATCATGATTTTTGGGAAGTACATACAACCCACTCCTTTCACTTTTATTCTGTCAATCTTCTTGATAGTTCCAACCTTTGTTTCCTTGACCACCGGACCAAAAACCCCCTTGGTTATACATTTATTTAGCCTCCTCTATAGTATATTCTTTAAACTTCTCTACATTAGGTAAAAGTAGGTGTTTTGCAAGTAAATCTATTTGTGTCTTTAAATGGGCCATGTCTTGATCTCACTCTTCCTCTCTCCGATATTGTTCGACTGTCATACCACTAGACATAGTGGAGCTTGCTACTTCCAAATCCCTTATATGCTAAGCTCTACTCTATTTAGTCATTCTATTAAGCATTTATGAGGCTTCCTAAAAAGTAAGGTCCATAAATGTTCCACCAACACCATTATCCACCATAGACTTTATCATAGAATTCAGAGCTCTATATAAAGTCTCAATCAAATGAACATCAGTCATTTTGGGTTGGGGAATTGCATCAACTTCTTCTTAAATCTCTTCCATGTCTCATGAAGAGCTTTTGGTTGGAATTTGTCTAAAGTTACTTATCTCATCCCTCTATAATATAATCCTGGATGATAGAAAAAACCTTTCAAGCCATTTAGACATAGTGTTGCTCCCCAGACAGAGACAATGGGAATAGATGCAGAAGGATTACATTCTTCCGTACTCCCGGATTATCAAAAGATTTGCATATAGTGATGATGTTCGCAAGATGCATATTTGACCATCACCCAGAAGTCCACCAAACGACCCTTTAAGATGAAGCAACTGAATCATGGTGCTTGTAATGCTGAACTTAGCTCTAGGTGCCAAAGGTGGAGGGACAATAGCTCCAATAACACCTAATCCATCCATCGTATCCTCATCCTCATCACCACCAAAATGTGGCTTGGCATTTTAGTCTCACTCTGAATGGACAATTTTTGTTCACAGGTACAACTACACCCTCTGCATGTCTCCTATTGGCCGAATCAATCAAATTATCATCCCTCAGGTTCTCATCATCTGGATTAGGAACCCAACCTAGGTTATCTACATTCTATTGATTTAACTAAGCATTAGAAAAAGTGGCTAATCTTTTGACTTCTTGTTGGTCTGCCATTCTTCAAATAAGATGAGGTTCAACGTTGAAGGGTAATAATTGTTCTCCAAAACTTTTAGTTTATGGTATTTACAACCAGATAACCTACGAATATAAAAAATGACCAATTAAAGTCAAACCAGGAAACATAACGAAGAGTCAATTATCATAGATATACTCAATTGACAACCATATTCCCTGGTAACGGTGTAAAAATTTGATATGCTCAAATTACACCTCTCTTTTAAGAGAGTAAGCACTCGTTGTCAAATATATAACCCAACTAGGTTGGGGTCGAATCTCATAGGTAATATGGTGTTAATCAAGCATATTTGTTATTAAAATGAATAATAGATAATGGTTTTCTTTAATTGGGGGGTTTTGATCAATCAAACAATTGTAATTGTTCCAACTTGCTTTAGGAACTCAAAGTGAAAATTTCAATATTTCGAATCAATGATATAGAGAACTAGAGTTTTGATGACTATGATTATTAATCCTCATTGAATAATACCTATAGCATTGGATACTCATGACTTGTGGGAAATACGGAATTATCATTATCGATAGTCCATCTAAGTGTTTCTCAACCTACCTAGATATTGAGTTTCCTAATTCTCTTGAACCTAGGAAAACCTTCTATTCATACTGATTTTATATCGAGTTGATTAATCTTGTCACAACATTAATCATTAGATGGAAAATTAACCTTCCCCAATCTTCATTGATAATTCACTATCTTTAGTTGATTTCTCAGTTTAAGCAAACCAACATAAGGTTATATCTATTATTTAGAACCAAGAGAAAGCATTCATTTCAAAGGAATTATCAAGATGTTCCCACAGTCACTCAAATCTTATCTAACTATTAAATCAATATAGAAATAATCATAGACCCCACAACTCTAGTTGTGGGGTTTATTTCCACATGAAATAGTAAGAGATAACAACAACTAAATCCATAATTCAAAGAAATTAAACTGACAAAAGATGTAATCAAAGGTTAATTTTCTTCAAAGTTCAATCTAGATTTCCAAAAACTAAATCAAAGATTCAAAAATTGAATTCAAAATTAAGAGACCCCAAGAGATGTGAACTAGTCTTTTAAATAAGTTCCAAGAAGATAATGAAATCCTAAAAGTTGTGTAACACCTCATATCTGGTACCTAGAATGTACACCATGCTCATGACACTGAAGGACCATAAGCTAACCCATGACTGATATCTTTACCTGAACACTACATAATATATTGTATAAATGCAGAAATAAAGGCTGAAAGGCCATAAGGTTCAAAACTAAGAAAACAACACATCTGAAAGTATGGTATATCAATACCAAAACAAACTGAAACAAAACTATCTAAAAATACTATTTTTTAAAAAGCCTCTAAAATCGAACTGTCTGAATAAGGAGTTGATGTGATATGTCCCCAACTAACTTCAACTACTGAAATAAACTATGTAATGAAGAAATAAAGTAATGATCATGTCTTCGAAGGATGAGGACTCACTACGAACTCTGACTGCTGAAAATAGAATGTTACTAATGCTCGAAAACTCATTTTTCTGAACCTATGGTATAGAATAAAACACCATAGCTCAAATGCATCAGTAAAATTGAGTATGGGTATGAATGTTAGGTAGGCTAAAGGCAAAGGGTTCAAATGCATGAACAATGCTAACTGACTGTATAACATAAACATGAGCATACATGTATGAATAAGTGCCTATAACTGAATTCGTGATGGTACTAACTACTGAGTCTGGTTATTGATTAGAGTTACTGATAACTGATAAAACTGATACTAAGAGATTGTATCTGATAGTCTAGGTTCTAATGGAACTAGCTAAGTTTTGTACTGTGTTGAGTTGACTGTATCTGACAGTCCTAAAATCTGAAGAACTATCTGAGTTCTTTTATTGAGACTGTAGGCAGTAGTCATCTAATAGACATGACCCAAATAATACATTATAGCTAAGTTGGGGTCCAGTATGTAACCCAAATTGGAAGGGTGTTAATACCACTCCACTGGTAAAAACAAGTTGTGGGTGACCCTTATCTGGTAGTGACCCCAAAAGAGAATGGTAGGACCCTCATCTAACAGTATTTATCCACCTCATCAAACCTCATCTGTCAGTGTTGATCTCTCAAACTATGCTGGATACATAGTTTTGGAATGCAAGGATTGCTTCTAAGGATCACACCCTCAACTTCCAATGTGTGTCCTTATCCTTGGGTTCACTCGGTGCTAAATCCTAGTCCCATCTGAATAGATACTAAACATGATTAACTGAACTAAACTGGACTGAGTTCATTGAGTTTTGTTGACTGACGAATACTATTGATATTACTGAATTACTAAGCTTTTTGAGTTTACTGGGATTACTAAGTTTATTGAGTTTTCCTAAGTCATATGACTGACTGAATTCTACTGAACATGGCTTGACTGAGGATATCATGAAAACATGACACTGGCTCGAGGAACACAAAAAAATTGTCGGGTACAAGTACCCCCAGGACTCAATAGAAGGAAACTGACAAGGCATGATATTCTTGTATACATGACCAATATCAACAATCCATAATACAATATGTTGGGGATTCCATACAGTACATGGTTATCATAATCTTATACATGGTAGGAATGCATCTACTCAATGTCAAAATCTCATACTCTAACATCATGAGCATTCCAACAAACATATACATTGCATATCAATAGCATGGGAGTCATTTGAACATAAGGGTAAAATATGAATTCAACACATAAATCACAATTGAGCTATATTACAAAATTTGTAGTCTCTTATGCATTTTATCAAACACTTAGGTTGCATGACTTAAGGCATGGTATAATCCTCAAATTAACATGTCATAACTAAATAAAATTCATGGTTTTCAACTCACATGCTAACATATTTTCATAAAAACACATAACGATTCCAACTTCCAAATCATACAACAATAACCACATGAACATAATCAACCTATAACATAAATATCATAATCTATAGTTTAAAACTTGATTTTTAGGCTTCATGGACGAAAGGAATCCATGAATGGACACTATACATACATTAGTAAATGATTCTACAAAGATTTATAGTGGAATTTTCTTGAATTTGAATTCCCAATTAAGAATCCTAACTTGTTCTTGAGAGGATTTTGAGAGAAGTGACTATATTTTGATTGAATTGTGGATAAATCCCATGTTATAGGATTATATAGGGGTGGGAAATACCCATTCTTCTCTTAAAATAACTCAAAAATGGGGTGTTTACATCACTTGGTCCATTAGATATGTCGATCCACAACTTATCGCCTAAGTTAGGTTGTGCGTCATACAACTTATGGCATAAGTCAGGTTGTGCACTGCCCCACTTATAGAAGTCAGCTAATTTGATTCTCTATAATTTGTTTGGTATAAATCTGCCAAAAAACCACATATACATCAATTTGTTCTGGTTCAAAGATGACTCTTTCAAATCTAAACACTAAAACTTGATGGATTCAAAAGCACTTAGCTTGCCTTACTCTAAGTGACTCTTATGAACACGCTTAACACATCATAAGCTCTCTTCTAAGTAGGATACTCATTATAAGTCTTGTACTCAAATATGAATCACAGGATAAGAGGTTTCACACATAAGAACAATGGTTCATTTCTAGCTTAGAAATATATAGGGTATTACAATATCTTCCTCTTGGGAACATTCATCCTTGAATGAGACTGACTAGACTGAGAATACTGATGGATTGGACTTACTTAAGGGGTGTGAACAACTCAAACATAACTATATGACTGGAATTACTGGCATAATGAAATCTCATACTGAATATGCATGTTTGATGCATGGATATCTAACTTAGTTATTCCTCATGAAAGCATGACTAAAATTATTAGTAAGCTGAGCTTCTTTACGGAACATGTATGTCGACATGCATGAATACTTGACTGAAATAACTCTTGAATGCTTGATGAACATGTAATGGTAATTAATACCTAGTTTATAATGGGGATCTTCACATGACCTAAATACCAAGCTTGTAACTGAAATCTGAACATGAAACAGAAAAGCTTAAGGAGAACTGTTACCTTGAGCTGAGTCTGAGTTAGTGGAGAAGAGGAGAGGATACTTGGTTCGCATATCTGCTTCTTCTTCCCAAGTAGCTCCCTCAACGGACTGATTCTGCCAAAGAACTTTGACTAGAGAGACTTCTTTGTTCTTCAATCTACGAGTTTGATAGTCTAAGATTTAAACTAGAATCTCTTCATAAGAGATCTATGCTCCGAATAGGGACTACAACTGCTGGGTCACCTATGCAGTTCTTGAACAAAGAGAAATGGAAGACTGGATGAACTAAGGCTAAATCTGTAGACAACTCGATCTCATAAGCAACCTTGCCAAAATAACTGAGAATTTTAAGAGACCGACATATCAGGGACTGAGCTTTCCCTTATTGCTGAACTACTTCACTTCCTTCATAAGAGAGATCTTTAGATAGAGATACTTTACTTCCTTTACTTGCCGAACTTGAGATCCTTTTTGTTCACATCTGCATAAGACTTCTGGGGGCTCTAAGCAACCCCGAGTCTTTCTCTAATCAACTAGACTTTTTCTAACGCATTGAATACTAAGTCAAGCCCTATAACTAAGCCTCACTAACTTTAAACCAACTGACTGGAGATCCTCATCTCCGAACATAGAGAGATTCGAATGGAGCCATCTGAATACTGGAATGATAACTGTTGTTGTATGCAAACTCAATCAAAGGCAATTGGTCATCCCAACTACCCTTGAAATAAATTGCACATGCCCTTAGCATATCTTTTAAAGTCTGAATAGTCCTTTCTGCCTGACCATCTATCTGAGGATGAAATGTTGTACTGAGATGAACTTGGGTACCAAGACTATTTTGGAATGCTTTCAGAAATCAGAGGTGCACTAGGTAACTTTGTCCGAGATAATAGATAGAGGAACACCATGCAATGTGGCCAACTCTCCAATGTAAAGTTTGGCATAATCCTCGATTAAGTAAGAGGTATAGACTGGAAAAAAATTATCTGATTTAGTCATCCTATCTACAATGACCAAAGCTGAATCATACTGATGACGAGTATGAGACAAACCCATCATAAAGTCCATGTTTACTTCTTCCCACTTCCAAGTAGGAATAGAGAACTCCTGCATTGACCCACTAGGCTTCTGATTCTCTATCTTAACCTGCTTCTATGTAGAGCACTTATCCACAAACTCTGTGTCATCTCTCTTCATCTCACTTCACCAATAGATCTCCCACAAGTCGCGGTATATCTTAGTGGCGCCTAGATGAATAGAGTAGCGCACACCAAGTGCTTTTGTAAGAATTCATTGCCTCAAGTCATCTACACCTGGAATTGAAAATAGTCCCTAATAACGCAAAACATTATCTCCCCCTTAGGAGAAAACCTTTACTTTTTGGTCCTTGACTGACTCTTTCAATTTGACAAGGCTGGGATCTCTATCACTCTTTTCTTTCACCTAAGAAATTAGAGATGATTCTGAACTACTCTGAACCCATATATTACCTTTTTCTGTATCGACTAAGAGAACACCTAGTTTCAAAAGCTAATGGAATTCCTAAAATAACTTTTTCTTGCTATTCTCAACATGAGCAACACTACCCATAGACAGTCGACTGAGAGCATTGGCCACTACGTTGGCCTTGCTCGGATGGTGAAGGACACTCATGTCATAATTTTTTAAGAGCTCTAACCACCTTCTTTAATGAAGATTAAGCTCTTTCTGGGAAAAAACATACTAAAGGATCTTATGATCTATGAGAAAATCTGTATGAACTCTGTATAGATAATGCCTCCAAATCTTTAAGGAAAATACTATTGCTACTAACTCAAGATCATGAGTAGGATAATTCTTCTCATGAGGTTTAGGCTGTCTAGAGGAGTAGGCTATGACCTTACCACACTGCATGAGAACATAACCCAAACCTACTTTGGATGAATCACAATACACTACGAACCCATCTGAACCATCTCGAAGAGCCAAAACTAGAGCTAAGGTGGGTCGAGTCTTCAACTCCAGAAAAATCTTATCACAAGGATTTGACAACCGAAACTTGACTTTCTTCTGAGTCAATCCAGACATAGGGGATGCAATAGAAGAATATCCCTTAACAAACTGTTTGTAATAGCCAGCCAAACCCAAGAAACTTAGGATATCTAATAGAGAGATAGGTCTGGGCCATTTTCTTACTACTTTGGTCTTTTGATGATCAACCCTAATGCCTTCTGAGAGTCTAAAGCATGATTCTGAGATAGTAGTGATAATCATGATCACTGCAGGAATAGACTAGAATATCATCTATAAAGACTATGATGAATATGTCCAACTACTATTTGAACACATAGTTCATCAAGTCCATGAAAGTTGTTGGGGCATTGGTAAGACCAAAGGACATGGCTAGGAATTTAAAGTGACCATACCAAGTATGGAAAGCTATTTTTAGAATGTCATATTCTCTGACTCTGAGCTGATGATAGCCTGATCTGAGGTCTATTTTAGAGAAATAACTGGCACTCTGAAGTTGCTCAAATAGGTTGCCAATTTGGGGAAGTAGATACTTTCTCTTGACCGTGACTTTATTGAGCTGATGGTAATCAATGCATATCCTAAAAGAACTATTTTTCTTGTGCCTGAATAAGACTGGTGCACCCCATGGGGATATACTAGATCTGATGAATCCCTTGTATAAGAGATCATTCAACTGCTCTTTTAATTCTCTAAGTTCTTCTAGTGCCATTCTATATGGCAGAATAGATATAGGATAAGTATTTGGAAGAAGATCAATGCCGAAGTCTACTTCCCTTTCAGGAGAAATTCCCGGAAGATATTTCGGAAAGACATTTGAATATTCATTCACGATTAGGATAGATTTAAGACTGGGAGTCTCGGAGCTACAGTCCTTAACATAAATAAGATGATAAAAACATTCTTTAGATATCATTTTCCTTATTCGAAGGTAGGAAATAAGCTGACCTCTGAAAGCTGAAGTACTACCCTCCATTCTAGGACAAGTTCATTCAGAAATTAGAATTGGACAACTCTATTTTTGCATTAGACTATGGTATATTCAGAATAAAGCCAACGCATGCCGAGAATGACATCAAAATTAGTCATCTCTAATTTGAATAAGTCTACTAAGGTGACTTTCTAAAATATCATAATTGAATAGTTCTTGTATACCCACTAGGCTATGATAGTTTTTCCCACTGGGGTAGAGACTGAAAAGGGTTCTTCAATAATTTTGGGACTGACTCTAAAATCAACTGCTATGTAAGGAGTAATGAAAGACAAGGAAGCTCCTGGATCTAGCAAAGTGTAAATATAAAAGTGATAGATCTGTAATGTATTAGTAACCATATTAGAAAAATTTTCTTGATCTTTCCAGGACTGGAAAGCATAATGTCTATTTGGTCATTGCCCACTAGTAGCACTGGAAGTGGTACCCTGCTGATTTGGGAGATCGGACTAGGCTGAGAAATGGTTCTACTGACCCTGATAACCTGAGTGTGGACAATCCCTGACTCTGTGGCCTATCTTACCACATTTGAAATAGACATAACTGCCAGCTCTGCAAACACCCTTGTGGTACTTACCATAAGTTTGACAAAGGGGATTAGTTTGGGCATTGCTGACACTATCCTGAGACTTAGAACCTAGTTCCCTATCTCTATTACCGTCTATAAATTTTAGCACTGGAGCACTAGATAATCAAGGAGATGGAATGGATGACTTAGGATAGAATTAAGAACGATTCCCTCCTTCTGATTTAGGATGAGAAAAGTTAAAACTACATGTCCTTACTCTCTTATTCTGGTTCTCCCTCATCTTAATATTTTGCTCTTCTATCTGTTGATCATGGGTCATAAGCCTGGCTAAGTTTATGTCACTATTCAATCTCACGGACCTACACTCATTGAACATACTATCATTCACCATAAAAACAAACTTACTCATCTTGGCCCTGCTGCCTGTAACTATATGGGGAGCATATCTAGCTAATTAAGTAAACTTAAAAGAATACTCTTTCACCATCATGCTTCCCTTCTTGAGGTTGATAAATTCTAACACCTTAGCTTCTATCATCTCTTAGTGAAAGAATCTATCTAAGAATATGGTGACAAACTCCTACTCTATGGATCCTACATCAATTAATCTCTCTTACTTCCACTGCTTGAACCAAGTGC
Organism: Capsicum annuum; assembly: GCF_002878395.1. Taxonomy (NCBI): domain Eukaryota; kingdom Viridiplantae; phylum Streptophyta; class Magnoliopsida; order Solanales; family Solanaceae; genus Capsicum; species Capsicum annuum. The sequence continues at coordinate 102,928,727 of NC_061116.1, read as the reverse complement.
GAGCAATATGCTGCAACTAATATGTAGCTAGTTCTGTATTCTCACTAGAAGTAACCCCCATGATGTCTGTAACCTTCTAAACTTTATCAAGAAATTCTCGAGGGTCCTTATCTTCTCTAGACCCAAAAAAGGATGGAGGATTCATTTAGGTGATGTCCCAAATCTTGGCTGCAACAGAATTGACCACTGGGTTGGAAAGAATAATAGGTGGTCATTCATTCTGAGCAGCAACTGACTAGGAAATAGTAGTGAATGCAGCTCTGAACTCTGTATGAGAGACATATCTTCCTAAAGAATATTCGGGCTGAGAGGTTGACTGATTTCCAGTTCTCTTCTTGGGAGGCATGTTCTATAAACGGAAGATAAAAGGATTAGACGTAGAGATTAACTTGAGATTATGTTCACTGGCATGAAATGAATACTAAAAAAAGGGAAACTGTTCATAAAACATCTTATAGCCTCCTGGACATAAATGTGGCGTGCAACACACCTATTTACAAGACTCTACTAGATGCGACTTTCAGACTTTTTAGGAAACTATTGAACCTTAGGCTCTGATACCAAGTTCGTAACATCCTGAATCTAGTACTCGAAACATTGCATGGTGCTCATAACCCTGAAGGACCACAAGCTAACCCATGACTGATATTTGTACTTGAACACTATATAATATATTGAACCTTAGGCTCTGATACCAAGTTTTAGAGGCTTTTTAAACTACATATGAAAGTAAGATATATCAATACCAAAACAAAACTATCTTAATATACTGTAGTCTAAGAAACCTCTAAAACTGGACTGTCTGAATAAGGAGTTGATGGGATATGTCCCTAACTAACTCCAACAACTAAAATAAACTATGTAATGAATAAATAAAGTAATGATCATGTCCTCGAAGGATGAGTACTCAGTGCTAACTCTGATTGCTGAAATTGGAATGCTACTGTTGATCTTGATCTCGTGCTTCTGATCCTATGGTATAGAATAAAACACCATAGGACAAATGCATCATTATGATTGAAAGCATTGGTATGCATGTTAGGTAGGTTAAATACAAAGGGTTCAAATGCATGAACAATGCTAACTGACTGTATAAGATGAACGTGAGAGTACATGCATGAATAATTACCTGTAACTGAATTCATAATAGTTCTGACTACTGAGTCTGATTACTAATAACATAAGTTATTAATGAATGGTATAACTGATGCCGAGTGACTATATCTGAAAGTTAATGTTTTTATAGAACTAGCTGAGTTTCATACTATGCGGAGTTGATTTTATCTGACAATCCTAAAATTTGTAGAACTATCTGAGTTTTTTTACTGAGACTGAGATGGTAGGAAGTAGTCATCTAACCGACATGACCCTAATAACACATTATAGCTGAGTTGGGGTCCAATCTGTAACCCTAATTGGAAAGATGTCAATACCGTACCACTGGTAAAGACAAGCTGTGGGTGACCCTTATCTGGTAGTATCCCCAAAAGAGATTGGTGGGACCCTCATATAACTGTGTTTATAGACCTCATCAACCCGCATCTGTCAATGTTGATTTCTCATATGTTGGCTATATAGTTCTGGATTGCAAGGATTGCTTCTAAGGATCAGACCCTTAACTTTCAGTGTGTGTCCTCATCTTTGGGTTCACTCATTGCTAAATACTACTCCTATCTAAATAGATACTGAATATGATTAACTGAATTGAACTAGACTTAGTTCATTGAGTTCTGTTGACTGACAAAATACTACAGAGATTACTGAAGTACTGAGCTTTTTGAAATTACTAGGATTACTGAGTTTACTGAGTTTTATTGATTCACATGACTAACTGAATTCTACTTAACATGGCTTGACTGAGGATATCATGAAAACATAACACTCGATCTAGGGACACAACTAAGTTATCGGGTACAACTACCCCGAGGACTCGATATAAGGAAACTGACAAGGCATGATATACTTGAATACATGTCCAACATCAACAATCCATATTACAATAAGTTGGGGATTTATGAAGTACATGGTTATCAGAATCTTTTACATGGTAGGAATGCATATACTCCATGTCAAAATTTTATACGCTAACATCATGATCATTCCAACAAACATCTACATTACACCTCAATATCATGGGAGTCATTTGAACATAAGGTTAAAACATGAATCTATCACATAAATCACAATAGAGCTATATTACATAATTTTTAGTCTCTTATGTATTTTATCAAACACTTATGTTGCATGACTTAAGGCATGGAATAATCCTCAAATTAACATGTCATAACTAACTAAAATTCATGGTTTTCAACTCACATACTAACATATTTTCATCAAAACACATAAAGATTCCAACTTGGGAATCATACAACAACAAGCACATGAACCTAATCAACCCATAGCATGAATATCATAATCTATAGTTTAAAACTTGTTTATTGGGCTTCATGGATGAAAGGAATCCATGAATTAACACTTTGTATAGCTTAGTACGTGGTTCTACGAAGATTTATGGTGGAATTTTCTTGAATTTTAATCCCCAATTGAGAACCCTAACTTATTCTTGAGAAAATTTTGAGAGAAGTGACTATATTTTTGTTTAATTAGGGCTAAATCCCATGTTATAGGCTTATATAGAGGTGGGAAATACCCATTATTCCCTTAAAATAACTCAAAAATGGGGTGTTTACAATACTTGCGCCATATGATATTCAGCGCATTATTTATCGCGTAAGCTAGGTTGTGCGGCGCACAACTTATCGCCTAAGTTTGGTTTTGAGTCGTACAAATTATGGCATAAGATAGTTTGTGCGTCACCCCACTTATGGCATAACCATTCCAGTAGGCTTAGGCAATTTGTTAGGCGACGCACTCCACTTTGACTAGCCATAACTTCTTGCCCAGGTGTCAGATTTTGGTAAAATTGATATTGTTGGAAAGGTAATTAAATTCTATACAATTTGGTGGGTCTAAACCTACCAAAAAATCACATATAAATAAATTTATTCTCGTTCAAATATAACTCTTTCAAAATCAAACACTAAAACTTGATGTATTCCAAAGCATTTAGCTTGCCTTACTCTAAGTGAGTCTTATGAATAGGCTTAACATATCATAATCTATATTCTCACTATGATACTTATTATAAGTCATGTACTCAAATATGAATCACAGTAGGAGGTTTCATACATAGTAACAATGGTTCATTTTATAGCTTAGAAATATACGCGGTATTACAAGCTGCTACTCGTATCCATAGCTTTCAAAATTTGGAATTTAAAAATCCAAATTTTCTACCCCTTAGCTGAATACCTATTTTGATGGATTATCAGAGAGTTGACAACATATCAGACCAAGTCATAAAATCTTATGTCAAATCTATGTTCACTGCTTATAGGTAATGACCTGGGCTGACGGCTTATCAAAAATTTGACGACTTATCTGAAAGGTCGTCAACTATAATTTTTGTATCTACTTAATCAAAATTCATATTTCTTGGCGTATTCATCATAGGTTTCCATGCATCTTTACATTCCCCCAAAATCACATGAAATATAATAAAAAACAACAATAGTTACTTAAGAACTTATAATTATTTTGTGTTAAAAGTCTTAAATATGCTAATAGAAGGCTAACATATCAAATATGAATGGTTTAGTTTGTTTTGTGGAATGGCATTATTTTATCCTTATCTTTATTTCATGATAGCGTTAACTCGCTAACTCATCTTTGGGAAACTATATCCCCATGTGATGCAGGAACCAACCATTTTACTCCTCCTGCTTAGCGATCAGACTTTGGGATCAACTATTAGATTGAAGTGATGAGCTTCTATATTTTTGAAAGGCTCCATTACATAGATGTTATTTCATAATTTAGTTTATTTATGGATAATGGTTGTGGCTATGGTTGGGTGCAGTCCCAACTTTATTTTGGTATTCTTTTAGTTTGAGGCTTTTGTGGAACTATTATGGGTTGGTATGGGCAGGATCGGTATTAGTGTCAGCCTTAGTATTGGGGTTGATATCATAGGACTAAATTTCTCATTGTTCTATTCTTTTTATTTTGGGATTATATAATTATTATGTAACTCATATGATTATGGCTTGGTTGGTATTGGTTATCGATTGTGTATTAGATGGTTTGACTCATTTGGGTGGTCATGGATATAAACCTATCCTAGATTCTTGGATTATGAAATAAAAATATCTTGTTATATGTTTGGAATTCATCTCACTTAGGATGTGTGCAGGTCGGTTGGGTTGGGTAACAAGGTTGGTCTCCAGTCCTAGATGGAGTTAGGATATCCATTACGGCAAAGCCCTGGTTCGGGTCGTGTCAAGTTTGAATTAGAGCTTTAGATTCATGGTCAATTAGAAGTCCATATATTCATGTTTAGTAGAGTCTCTTTTAGAGGTGTATAGTGCACCATACTATAAGGGGGAGGTTGTAAGGCATTTAGGAATGTTTTTCTTTCTTGGTATTCTATTTCCAAGCTTAGAGTCTAAGTCCTAGAATTTCCTATAATCCTTTTTTGTTCACTTTTTAGATAATTCCTCAATGATCTAAAACACAAGAAAATTCTTTTGTCCCATCTGGGGAAGATGTTATTGGGGTATGCCCTATATATGGAGTTCGCACTTGATCTCAAGGCCATATCCCTGATTCTTCTATAGTTACCTCGGTTGCTACTAGTTCTCCTCAAGGTGAGGTAACTAATGTAGAATATTTCCATTCAATTCATGTTATTTCTCATCTGGTTGTTTCTTAGGCTGAGCATAATGCATCTGGTGTTTCATTTGCTGAGGCCACAAGGGTTGGCTAGTTTATGAAGATGAGTCCTCCTACTTTTATTAGAATAAATATGGAGGAGGATCCTCATGCTTTCTTAGATAAAAGGTAGAAAATCTTTAGGGTGATGTAGGCCACGAATTAGGAAGGGGTAAACTTTGTAACTTATCACCTAAAGGATATTGTGTACCAATGGTACGAGGAGCGGGATAGGGATAGAGGTGATGCTGATTAGTTGTTCTTATGGGAGGCTTTTTCTAATAGTTTTATGGATAGCTTCTTTCCACAGGAGTTAAGGGAAGAAAAGATAGAGGAGTTTGTGAATCTTAAGCAGGGAGAAATATTTGTCAAGGAATATGCCTTGAAGTTTTATCACCTTTCGAGATATGCTCCTGACTTGGTGTTTGATATTAAGGCGAGGATGACAAAGTTCACTTATTGTCTATCTCTAGATTTAATCCTTTAAAGCATGATTGTTTTTCTGATTAAAGATATGGATATTTTGAGGTTGGTTGTCCACATGAAATTGGTGGAGGATAAAAAAAAGAAATAGGCAGATTTTGGGGAGTAGAGGGCAAGAAGAGCAAGTTCTCTAAGCAGAGTAGTGCTTAGCCGCAGGGTAGTGCTCAACCACAGGGTGATAGGGATGGTGGCAAATGGCCAAATAAGAAGTTGGGGAGTTTTGGTTCCTTCTATTCTGCTAATGATCCTTACCCAAAGCCTTTGGGTGATAGGAATCAGCAAGGTGGTGATAATTTTCGAACATAGGGTGCCGAATCTTAGGAAAGTTGGGCACAATCGGCATCTTCATACCCTTCTTGCCGATTCTATGGTCTTCTTCATCTAGGGTTTTGTGATGAAGGAGGGACAAATGTTTTTAATTTGTCCAGCCAGACCATATGCTTAGAAACTATCTAGTTGGTAAGGGTGCTTTGGGACCGGTCAAAGCTTTGATTTCTTCATTTTTTTCTCTTGTGCCTAGGGGAGCTTCTTTGGTGTCTACTTTTACATTTGGTACTGGTGCTAGTCAGAATAGGTTATATACTCTTACATTTTGATAGTGGTCGGAGGTATCACATAATGTCGTGACTGGTACGTTACAGCTCTTTTCTCATGACGTGTATTCTTTGCTTAATCCAGGGTCCACTATGTCCTATATGTCCCTATATATGGTTGTCTGTTTTGGTTTTGATCCTAAGGTTATTTCAGATACATTTTAATTTTTACCGCAATTGATGACTCAGTTATTGCTAAAAGAGTCTATAGGGGATATGTGGTATCTGTTGGTAGAAGCAGACCTTGGTGTATTTATTTAAGTAGGATATGGTGGATTTTGATTTTAGGGATGGATTGGTTACAATCCTGTTATGCGTCCTTAGATTGTCGGATTCATAAGGTTGTTTTTAGGTTCCCTGGTGAACTGGATATAGAGTGGGAGGGTGGTTCCCTAGCTCCTAGGTGAAGATTTATTTCTTATCTTAGTGCTGGAAGATTAATCTCCAAAGGGTGTCTTTATAACTTGGTCTGGGTTAAAGATTGTAACTTAAAGTCTCTAAACCACGGCTGCTCTACATGATGGACACATCAATGGCGATAACCTATACTATGATCTGCAGGATGCAGAAGTGTAGTATGAGTACTAAATTAATGGTACTCAGTAGGCAACTGTCAACTGAGTTCCAAAGATACAACAAATATATACAACATATAAACAGAATAGAAACTACACCCAAGAGTCCATGAATCATGGAACAAGTCAATGAGAATAATAAGTGACAACTACCTTGGCCAAGTTCAAGAGTCTAACATAATAAGACTAAGGAAGTATCACGGTGAACTATCCTATTCCAACCACATTCAATAGACGTCAATACTATACCATATATCACAGGCCAATATATGAATGAAGAGCAAATGAAAGATATATAGCAATATACAAGGCCAAGAAATGAATATACAATATGAATAAATGAAGAAAGGGATATACGTTAGTTCCATAAGTTTGTATAGCTATATATATATATATATATATATATAAACATGAGGTCATCTTAAGAATAACCTATAACATCATAACCTTATTCCAAGACCTTATTATAATACCATTAGGATCTAAGGCTATCATGCTCAGGGTTATTATCTACATGGCTAGACATGATATAATCGTACATAACAATACAACTAAAAGACAAAGGAGGCCAAAACATACCTTAAATCTCGATACCAAATCAACGGCCAATATGTCGTAAGCTAGCCATAATAATGATCACAATAGTGATGATACTAATATCAATAACAACGCTAATAACCAGCTACTCTGGAAAACCATATACCTAATCGAGCCTATTCATACCCCCACCACTCCAGGCTCAGAAGGTTCAATCAACATAAAACAACACAAGGCATATTCTTCACCCATATCTATGCAACTATCCAAAAATGGCTGATAGACATAGGTGCATACTGGTGATAAGCAATACGCATGTAGGAATAAATGTAAGGTACACAATCAACATCACAATTCACCATAACTATCATCATGATAACCATCGTAAGGCCAGGTATCAATATATCATCATTGTATCCTTTTACCTCGCTGGGTATCAATATAGCATCACAGTATCCTCCAACCTCACCAGGTTTCAATAGTTATCACAGTATCCTCCGGCCTCGCCGAGTGTCAATATATTATCACAATTAATATTATAGAATAATATATACTAATATACTCATGAACATAATCATATATTACCACAAAGTATCTATCTAGATAATACTTCCCAATTAGTCGTTATTATCTAACCATTGCTATTTATTATGAAACCTCTAGTTCGCTAGTCATAAATGACCTCTAGTTATTTGTCTAAACATTAACCTTATTCAAAGGATAGCAACAAACCATTATTTAATAGATAACTGATATCTAACATCTTGCAAAGGTTTATCACTAGGCCATAATCACTATTTATCCGCTATTCCATATTATCAACTAATCATCATATAACCATTAACCATTATTAGAAAACACCTAACCACTTATCATCTCACCATGTTTTATTAACTGACATCATTCATTAACTAAACATCGTTAACCTACTAATACCCATTTAACTATTCATTAATAAAGCATTTAGAAACTAATCATCATTATAAACTAGCCACCTCTTATTACCAATGGCATTTATTATCTAGCCTCGTTAATAGACAACTCCTCATTTAACAACTAATCGACATTATAAACTTAGGTATTAATATCACTAATCTTTGCCTACGAAAAACCTGACTTCATCATTAGCCACATATCAACCATCTCTATCTACCATATTCAACTAAGCAAGATTCATTAAATAATACATTTGATATGTAGCCACCAAGTGCTATAGTCTCCCAATAACCAAGATTAATTAACTAATACATTTGATTTCTAGCCACCAAGTGCTATAGTCTCCCAATAGATAATTAACTAGAACTTGGTTTAACCCTTAATTAACCAGAATAGTCATAAGATCATATTACATCTAGAATCACATAAATTATCAATACAATAATCATGAATGTACCAAATATATTCATGCCATCACTAGTATCCAATCCAATAGGTCATAAGGAACACACCACATCTTCCTTCATCCCATACTGGAGAGATGTATATTTAAAACATGTATATAAATCCATAAATTGTAATTGTGTCCTTTACCATAATGAACACTTCTCGGATAAGTAATCATTATCATAACATTACCCTTGGCCCAATAATATATCTGGAAAAATCACAACATCATAATTATGACCTTAGACCCATAAACATATCCAGTCATATCAATAATCATATTTATAAGTCATATCATATCTCTATTCATCTTATAAGAAGAAATAGCATCTCTATACGACAATCATCAAGCCTAAGAGAAAATGGCATCTCTATAGGCCAATTATCAAGTCTAAGAGGAAATAGCATCTTTGTAGGCCACATTTCATATCTAAGGGGAATTTCAACTCTAAATTCCCAATATCACTTCCATAAAAAAATATACAAAACATTAATATAAGAGACCAAGTCACGTAGTAAACCGCAAGACTTCACATCAAGCACTATATACTCGTCTCCACTTCACAATCCCCTAAATACCATTGTACTAACAAAATAATGATCTACTCATCTTTATAAGTCTAACGATACCCATATTGCACTATTGTTCTTCAAATCTAAAATCAACACCAAAACTCTAAAGTGGGTCCCACATCCAAAAAATGAGTTTCCAAGACCAACCCACTCTTCAAATACCATTAGGGAGTTGTATCCCTAAACAAATTAGTGCAAATCACCCAAATTTAGGGATAAAATAAAACCTCAACACATTAGGGATCTTGGGCCGAGAAATCAAGAAATCAACACTAAATTAAAAGATTCATACCTTAGATTAAACATTATTCAGGATTACGCTTGTAATCTAAGCTCCCAATTTATTTTCAATACTCTCTTTAAGGCCTACACTATCTATTAGGGTTTATAGGTCTCAACACAAAGGAGAAATAACGAATTCCCATCCAAAATTAGCTTTTCAAAGACCCTTCCCAATCTCTCACGTGGTGCGATCTCACACCCATACGTACCGAATCACAATCAACAAGATCACACCAATTCTCTTTGTGATCGCGGTATCTGACTGCACTTGATGATGGCTAAAATTGAAATTAGATTCCAATATTAGGCTAAGGCCTTGGGATTCATCAAGAATCTATATTTTGAAAATGAGATATATAACGCCACTACATTCAATGTTCCAGATATATTTGCACCATCAAATTTTCAATCCCAGGTTGTTTCACTAAAGTTTTTGTCTGATGGCCATTTAGAACCAGGGAAGACTTCTAAATAGAGAATTTTTTTTAAAACCAAATGAGCATCTCGGTGACCAAGTCGTCGGTCCCAGTTATTCATACATTACTTGGGCAGCTATGGAAAAGCTCAAATGGCAAGAATAAGCATAAATATCAAAATTAGCCTGAAGGGCTATTACAAAATCGAGGTTGGTAAGAATGAACATGTGGCCTCCTCACTGCCAATAGTAGTCATAGGATATGCTCTCTGACTTTCTATGTCAACATCAATACTAAAACTCAGATTCTTAGCATGCTCAACTAAAATAGAAAGCCTGTCAAAATAGGCTATACTAAAAAAAGAAAGTAGATGTGTTCGATGTGCAGGGATTGGGTTAGCCACATCCTTAATCAAGACACATCTACCATGTGAGTTAGCTCGATCCACTAATCCACATCTAGAATAGGGTGCACTTTGGACACATCATTTAACTATTATATCAAACACAGGAAGAAGAGGCTAGTGAATCATTGGATACTTTCTCGTGGATCTTAGTCCGAATTTATCTAGATAAATAAATATCATAACAAACTATTAATCTGGCAATCATTACTACTCTATCTTAGGTGAGAATATTGTTCGTAGAAGTTAGACTCAAATAATGTCTCACCACTATCCAGCACAACTTTGTTGTAAAATAAAGCGACACATTCTTAATCTCACCGTTCCCCTCAACCTAAGGAGCATCAGTGCCCTATTCTCTTAGCTGTATGGCTAATTATCTAGCCATGTCCACTCTTAGCACTTTATGCTCAACATACATCATATTAAACCTATTCTGTGCTATTATTATATGGTATTCAAACTTATCTATGGTCATTGTCCCCATATACTCGGTCCCAAACAACACCCTCTTGATTGCCTCTTCAAAAATATCAACCCTAACCCCTTTAACTAATGCATAGGTCAATTAGGGTTGGTAAATTACTCTTCCATGATCTGGGGTAACAAAGTATACTAATTATGAATAGGAGGCATAAAACTCCCAAACAATCATCGGGTTGTACGAACTACAAGTCTTGGTCATCCACCCAAGATGATATCTACTAAATAAAGCCTACAAATCTGGATCTCCTACTAAATCAACCAACTCTATCATAACCTCCCATACAATACTACTTCATGGATAACCTTTCTTAGTGATAAAGTTATCTTTTTCATAAAGCTATTGTAGGACCTCCAAACACCATCTCTAATGAATTCAAACTATAGGCACTTTGGAGATATGTATGGAGTAAAACTCTTGAGTAATAGGTGTTGATATGGTAACCTGGGACCTTGAGCAGTGGCCTGAGTACCTTACGTCGAAGATGATAAAATTTGTACTGGAACCTGAAATACATTAGCACCCTCATCAGATTGGGGTGCAGCTATCCTAATGTAAAATCACTCTCAACTAAACTAGATGTAGACTTCAAACCTTCTCAGACTGGGAGAAAACTACGTCCTCCTCCTCTCTAGAATTGGATCCTGAATAAAACTCCTCATCAAAATAGCAGATAAGTCATACTCTTTCTCATTAGAATAGAAAAAGTATAGTGGTAAAGTAGTGGATTACTTCATCTGCAGCCCATTCTAGATGAAGCATGCTAGTGAATTTCGTGGCTCATCCTCTGGTGCTTGTGGTGGTACGATCTTAGAGACCAACTCAGCAACATTTGCTACAACTGCAACCTATCTTTGTGACTATCCCCAAATCTGGCATGGGACCAATGGTGTACTTTCCAAGCTAATGGGATTCTCCTTAATGGAACGATTTACTTAGGAGACTCATCGGGAAACTTGGTCTAGACTCCCTTTTTTGAGTAGCATTGGGTGTTATCGCACTTGAAAAGTAGAATCTCCTTAATGGATGCTAATTACATTTTCATAAGTAGCTTTATAACTACCATTCTAAGAGTAAGTCAGTGTTTCCCAAAATTTTCATCCTTCTTAGATATAATTTCAATATTTACACCAACTTTGAACACTACAATATGTAACACAGTTATTTCATAGGTATTTTAAGATTTTCTCACATTATTCAACTTCTACTTCCATTTATCATGTAATTATAGGTTTTCCCAGTAAAAATCACACAATAAATTAGATTTTACCCAGTTTAGTCTTCATAAATTTCAATAACCATGAAACTTTAACAATTTTATGGCTATATCAAGCATTACATCAAGTTCAATAATAAAGAACATATTTTAAACCAAGTTGGAGCCAAGAATTTTCACCTGAAGTGAAGAGTTTTTTAAGTAGAAGATAAACAACTTGAATTTGTCCCTACTTTTGTGAGAATTTCATGCAAGTGATGAAAGGGATAATTGGTTTTGCCTTTTATAGTAGAAGAAGTAAGTTGGCAAGTTTTAAGAAAAAAGGGAGTTTTAAATTTTAAGAGTTTAGGGGTTAATGGGTCGATTTCTAGGGTTTTATAGCATAGGGAGTATATGATCGGGTGGGGTCATATATGCTCGGCCAATATTTGGAAAATCAGGCCTAAAAAATTTAGATCCTCTTAAAGACCTACTTATAGGTTGTAAGATCTACTTATTTACCCCATAAGTAGGGTTGTAAGTAGGTCCTACAACCTTTTTCTATCAAATTTTTATAACTCCAACTTATGGGGTCATAGGTTGTACTTACGACCCTTATAAGGAGGGTTTGTAATTACAACTTCAGAGACTCAAAAGTTCTTTTGATACCTATGACTTCTACTTACTTATTGTGGATTGGACCTATGACCACATATTTAAGGTCATAGGTCCACTTACCTGGACTTTTTTGAAATTTTGCAATTTTTTTAAATCTTTAGGTGTTTCTCCATGCTTTTAACCTTCAAAATGGAAACAAAGTAAACATTAACACCTTAGGTTGTCTCCAAGCAGTGCTTGATTTAACGTTGCAACACAACATGGCTATGTTAGATACTTAAACTTTACCAATAAACCCTGGGTTACCTCCCATGAAACATATGATTTAACATTATGGTACAACTCAGTTTCCTTGGCTACTCAAGCTTCGCCAACTCTTACATCCTCACAAACCCTTAACTCCTCCATACTTCCCATTGAATGTTTCGTACAATACTCATTGGCTTGAATGAAGCATCACCTTCTCATTTTATCTTAATTACACCATGAGGAAATACTCTCACCATGGTGAATGGACCATACCACCAAGATTTCAAATTTCCAAGAAACAAGCAAAGTCTTTGGAAGTTTCCCTGGTTGAACTTATGCATCACTCTTCTCCTTATAATCATCCTTTCTCCTTCAATAACCATCCCTTTCTCTACTCCTATCCCTATATGTTTCCCCATAATATTTCTAATCTTTACTCCTTTATCTCGATTTCCAAGTGTCCTTATTGGAAGTTTGTCCCTTATTTTAAAAACCTGCCATCTATCTCTCTGCCCAAATACTTAGCTTCCTCCTTATAGTCAGACTCGTCATGTATAACAAATTTACCTCATTGACTACTAAATTCACCTTTTCTGGATTTATAGTTGTAAACTACTTGGTAAGTAACACAGTCTCTGTCCTCAATTATGCTACCTCTTATGCCACTATATTATCAATGACTCTTTGCTTACTGGAAGAACTAATAGCATAAGTACCGACTCTTTTTTCTACCTTTCAAGTATGCCACCCTTGGTTGGTTTTAGAGACTAGATCCAACATTTCTGCAGCTAGATCCCAAAAAAGGCTCATAAAATCCCCACCAGTAATAGTATCAACAACAAATATGGTATTTGCATTCAGTTCTCTATAGAATATCTGAAGCAAATTCCTCCATGAAATTCTATGAGTGGGCATAATCATCAACTTCTTCTTGAACCCCAACCATGTCTCGCGAAGTTTCTCAGAATGTAATTACCTAAAATTATAAATCTTATCCTTCAACTATAGCATTCTAGAAGGCAAGAAAAATTTGTCCAACAATTATATCCATAACTCATTCCAAGAGGTAATGGACCCACAAGGTTATTCCCCTAACCATAACCTTGCTTCCCTATAAGAGAATGGGAATAACCTAAGTCTCAAAGCCTCCTGGATCATCCGAAGTAAGTTATTCAATGTGCTAACCCCAATAAAATTTATGATGTACATGTTGCATCATTAGTCAACAAAACTAGAAAACACACCATTTAGATTAATCAACTGAATCATTGCACTCGTACTATTAAAATTCCCCCTTGGTGAAACTTATGATGATTTATAGCTCTAGTCTCAATAGGATCAACATACCCTAAATATTTTTTTGGATCTCAAAAATTGGTAAAATACTAATAAGATTAGGGTAGTTGAGCTCTATCCCTTCTAACTTTATCTGTGTCGAGTGTTGTTTAATGTTCTTCTTTTTGTCTAGATCTTTTCTCCTGAGGTACACGAAGGGAAACTACCATTATTACATTATTTTTAGCTAATAGGTGAGCAATGGTCTTCACAGCTATTTCTTAAACACCATGTGTAGGTGGTGGATTCGAAGGACTTGAGTGATCTTGAAACTTATTATGTCGAGCTCCATGCTCAAGCATTTCCATCTTACCATTCTATTGTAATGTATGATCCATCTCAAGATCAAATGGGATCTTGGGATTGTCTTGATTTTAAGAACTGGGTATACACTGGTATATGCCCTAAGAATAGAAGATAATTGAAAAGCAACAACCTCAATAACCTTAATGAATTAACTCATAACTGTATTTCCCAGCAGCAGTGAAAAAATTTGATGTCGCCTAAATTATACCTCCTAAAAAGTATAACATTGTTCCTGTCAAACATACAACCCAACAAAGGTTGAAGTCAAATCCACAGGGAATAGGATAAATATTTTTCAAGAACATGGTGATGTAGTCGAAAACTGCCTAAAGTAAGTTGGGGGAATTTTGTAAAAAAAGTAGTAGTAACAATTCTTGAACACTTTAGGTTGAATCAATACGAGACAAACATTAGGAATGTATTTCTCCTAATTTCCTAACTCCATAGACTTATTGTGCTCATTAAACTATCTTGGTACCTTGCATGTAAAATCTAACAAGTTATGTATCACCAACTATCTCCTAATACCTTTTGGTTAATTTCACTCGTCTCTTCTCGGTCTCAGAGTAACAAATTACTAACCCTTATCATGCATTCTATATTAACTATCTCCTCTCGATCTCAAGTTAATTAGATAAAGGTTAGTAGCTTCAAATTACCTTTGTGATATTCTTTACCTAATGTCAACCTCTTCTTAAGTTAGTATCGAATACATAAAAGTTCTCAACATCTGCAGTGGTAAGAAGGTAATTAATATAAGGAAAATCACAATATACGAAAGAACATCTTTCAAGAAAGAGTTTGCACATCCTCTATTTCGTTATTCCATTAGGTTTCACACAACCCTAGTTAAGAGGTTTAGCCGGTCATGTTTTCAAGAACACGCATCGAATTCATAATTGAAAGCATATGAATAATCTCAGAATGAATTAAGAGAGATAACCCGAATCTTATATTAATATCAAACACTGAAAGTCACAAAAACAAGAATTCCAAGATCAAAAGTGTATCTTAGAACTCAATATAATGTTGTAAGTATGTAAATTGCTTAAACTAATAACAAAACATCAATGGGGTATTTATAGGATACATCAAAAAAGCTGAAAATCCTAACAAAATTAAATTGAAAAACTATGTCAGCACCTACCTACGACCCCATTTACGGGTCGTAGGTACTACCTATTGCCCTAGGTGGGTTTTTAGGTCTTAGAAGAAATCTACAATCTTCATAGCTCAAATTTTGAAGGGTAACTATAGGGGCCATATGTACCTCTTACTCCTTATAAGTAGGCCTTCATAAAACTCAAAATACAAATCAACTTGTAGGAACTTCTATCTGCTACTTAAAGGCCTATATATGGGGGCATAAGTACTATTTTTAGACCATAGTGGGTTCATAAGTAGCCTTATGCTATATTTCATCATTTTTTTCTCCTATTCTGCTCCAAAATCTATTTTCCTACAACAAAAAAATAAAAACACATCACATTTAACAAAAAGACCTAAGTAATTGCATAGTTTCTATGTTTTAAGCATTAAAAGTGCCATGTAACTATGGCACATTAGCGTGATGATGCACACTTCCAATTGGAGACAATGAATGAGATGGATAAATTCATTCTCTGTGCCAATGAGAGTTCAGCCTTATACAAGGAAAAGATGAAACTATACAACGATAAAGGAATTGAACGAAGGGAATTACAACTCGGTGATTTGGTTTTGTTGTTTAAGTTGAGACTTTACCTGTTTCCTAGCAATTTGAAATAAATGTACTCTGGGCCATGCACTATGGTAAAAGTATTTCCAAATGGTGCAATTGAGATAAAACAAGATGGTGAGGTCCCATTCAAGGTAAATAGACAGCGTGTGAAACATTATATGGAAAATATAGAGAAGATTAAAGTGTGTGGGAATGTGACCTCAGAAAAGTATGAGTAGTCAAGGTGGATGAGTTATGCTGTGATGTTAAATCAGTCATTTCATGGGAGAAAAACAATGAGGTGAGTTGGTGAAGTCTAATGTCGTGACCTGAGGCTACCCCCTAGTTACAAAAAAGGTGCCCACAGGCACAAGTGATCGTAAGCTAACCCATGGTCTGGTACCTGCTGTGAGCACTGAATAAACTAATAATAAAATAACAGAGCAGGAAGATAAATTGATAAGATGCTTTCAATTAAAATGATAAAATATAAATCAACTTGTTTGAAATACTGAATAGACTAGAAATAAATTGGTTGTCTGAACATCTAGTCAGAGAAGAATCTAAAATCCTCCAATATATGAGGAGTAGAAGGGACAAGCCCTCAACTAACTTCAACTGACTGATAGAATAAAAGTACTGTAAATAAATGACAATCATAATGTCCTTGACTAATAAGGACTCACCATTACTTCTTCTGAGATGTGTGCTGGGTTGGCTAAGAGTGGTTGGGGAACTGCACGTCCGAACCTATGTTATAAGACAAGATAGTGCAAAAAAGTATACGGTCGTACTTTGAATGTACTGGTATAAGGGGTAGGGACTAGTGGTAATCATGCAAGTACTGGACATGAATGCATGGACCAAAAATGATGAATGCCTGACTAAACAAAAGCATGTACTGAACTGATATGATTAACTTAATTACTAATTGTTGTATAACTGGTTTTTGATTTATGGGATACTTATTTACTAGTAAATGTATACTGATCATGTAAACTGAATTACATTGAGTCTAATTAATTAGACTAAAAATATGGGAGGTATCATGTAACTGACATGCCCCGATTTAAGCTAATCGAGGTCCAACCTGTAACCCTAGTTGGAAGGGTTTCAGTACCTTGCCACGGGTACTAACACTGGTTGTGTGGATCTACTAAATGGTGTCCTGAAGCACTAGGGAGTCACCCTTTACTGGAAAGAACTCATATGTGATTTCTATCAAACCTCAACTGGCAGGAAAACTCTCTAATCTACATTGTCTTCATAGTTTTGGGACACAGGGATTGCTACTAAGGGTCACACCCTCTATAGGAAGGTAAGCCCACATCCCTAAGTTCGCTCGGTGCTAAATCCTACTTCCAACTAAACTGACAATGGTACTGACTTAAAGTTAACTGAACATTACAACTAATAGTTCTCAACTAGATCATAATAACTGACCAAAATGGCAAGGAACATGATTTAACTTACTAATTAATAGGAAATTTAAAACATGAGTAAACACATAGGTATCGGATGCTCATAATCCACCAATACCAAATGATATTATAAATATGATAACATCACCAAAATATCAGTAGGAAGTCATAATTTGGAGAACCCAAAACATAATGCATTTAAATAACTAATAATCTCATGAATTACAACATGGGAGTAAGTGAACTTGAAAAAGGGAATCAAGTTTGCAAGGATAAATACATGAATTTAACATTTTTACTTGGTATTGACAAACCATGATATGTAAGTTAGGGGTTTGGATCATATAGAACCTTAATTTACATGAAAATGCTAATAGCATGACTTGAACATAAAATTAATGGGGAAACATGGTTAATTTCATGAATTTCACTGTACTAAATCATTGTAAAGAGTTGAATTTCTTACTCAAATCAAAGAAAATTTTTGGGATTCAATGGGAGAAAGAAACCCACTGATGAATACCCCACAGACTTGAAGTAGAAGCTTTGGGAAAAATCCTTTAAAGTTATTATTATTCTTGAGAAAACCTTATCTGCTTGAGGAAGAAGGAGGAAACCATTCTTTTTATTTGTTTCTGATGATATTGGAACTTATTAGGTGAATTAGGGATTTTGAGGTCTTTTATACCACCCTTTGTGAAGGAAAAACAGCATAGGTTTGGATTTTAAGGGATCAGAAAAAGACATAATGGCCCCTCAAAAAATTTGTAAGAAATAACATTCCCAGTTTGGTACGTGTTAGTCATACGACTCATAAGATAGGGTACGATCCGTCCCTTGACTTGTAAACTAGGTAGAATCAAACTGGTATATACTGGTCATCATAAGAGTGGAACTTACAAGACTTAATTTAGTACACGACTAGTATGCATGACTAGTATCTTGGACAAAACCTCAAGGGGTCTACACTAATGTCCTTACGACTTGGGTTCGTACGACCCAAACCCTTCTTAACAACAAGTATTCATCATCTCATAGCCCGAACAGAAAGTATCTTACCAAACACTAACTTAGTTATATCTTACCATGTACGACTCGTACCTTACTTGATGACTCCTAGGGTCAACTAGTACCTTGAAAAAAATGTCAATTCAAACACACTTTATCTGATATGACTACCACATACAATTCCTATGAGTCTATATGAATTGAAGGATTAGTCGTAAGGTGTCCATAGACCAAGAAAAATATGGGGTATTATATCGGAGTACCCAACTTGGCCATGTTTTACAGGTTAACGGTAAAAAGTGTGACCCTACAACTTATAGGGACACTCAAAAAGTCATCACCAGAACCATTGGGAGGAGGAAAAGATAATCATATAATGGGAAATATCTCTAGAGTCCCAATGAATCTTAGAATGATTCATCGTCACAAATGATAAATCATCACGTTTAGTTGTAAGCATTAGAGACCCAAGAAAGTAATTAGCACTAGATGGGGATGGAAATGACTCATAGTGACTGAACATAAGTTGGTACCAGAGTTTTAATAAAAAATGCATAATGCAAACTAATTTTAAATAAAGATTCAACCTGACCCTATTTGCACGAAATAAAATAAGGAATTCGACCAAAACTGATTCTCTTTCCTTTTTGAACGTGCATAACTCCATCTATCTTCCATAACTATCTCCTTCTATCTTCCATAACTATCTTTCCCAGTTGAATTACACATCTTAATCACTTAAATCACCCCATCTAAAATTACAGCTACTCCTAAATCTCTAAATTCTCTCAAGAACACAGTTAAGTAAGAGCACAACATCCAATCATCATTTGTCGATTTGAAGTAAGTACTCACTAATTTCCTTTTAATTTCTTATTTTTATTGATATTTAGTATAATTTTTATTTGGATACTTTTGTTGAATGTGACTAGGGTTTGGGTTAATCATCTAGGATATAAATTAAAGTAGTTTTATGCATAATATGAGTAGTTAAAAATTGGGATGATTGGATGTATGGGTTATGTGTTAATAGCCTAAGGGAAAGTTTGAGTACCTTTAAAAAATGTTATTAAGGAATAAAAATTTGATAACCCATATTGACACTCACTACGAGCTATTCTATGAATCGTAGACTCACATGATGAGTTGTTGTGTGACTCATAGGGACTTCCAACATGGATGATCAACAATATACATTTACTGGTGTCCCTAAGAGTCACCCTACGAGTTGTCATCACACCTTATGACTTATTACTTGACTTATAACAACTAGGAATGGAGTACCAGTTTACAGATTATTACTAGTGACTCTATGAGTGAACTAACAAATCATCTTGTTACTTAATGAGTCATTGGGTGAACCTATAGTAAGTACACCTGATAGAAGAGACTCTTATGATGGTTCACCCTAGGAGCTGTCTAGAGACCCGATGACTCATTGGGTGGAGTAGCAGGTTCACCAGTAAAACTCGTGGCACTTTCTAACACACTATGACTGTAATAATGACTCATAGTGCTCTGACTATAAGTTGTACTCTAACTTGTAGGTATGTAATACACTTTAACTTTTTAGGGCAATTACAGTAGCAATGGACAACCATGAATATATACAAGTTACACTACCCAAACAAGTAAGAAACTATTAATACAACCTATGTGCTCTCACAACAAAGAAGTCCTACTCACTCATATTAAATAATGCCTCTAAATACAGAGATAGTCAAGAGACACTCACACTCACAAGAAAAGTTCCATCGATACAAATCAAATATTATAGGCTTTCCCTTATTTTTTTACCTTAGTCTTAGGACAGTCAAGATAAGATAACTATAAGAATTTTTTTCGACTTGTAATGTAGACTTGATGGGCTAGTAGGGTACATATGGATATATTAAGTGACTAAGACTCCTTGGAACTACACTTACTTTGGGGTTCACACTTTCACCAATTTCCTTTCATTCCACCTTTTTTGTTCTCTTTATTCTTTATTGCACATTCATATTGGGTTTGATTTTCTTTTATTCATTCTTTTGCTTTTGCTTTTATTTTTCACGTTTTTCTTTCATTTTCCCTTTTCTACCAAACCTAGCCTTACATTATTTTTTTCTCTTATTTTACCCTTCTTCATACCACTTTACATCATAGAATCCTGTGATAGCTACCCTCAACTTAGGTGATTTGCCTGAGTGGAGTTACACAATGTCTAAGGAGGACTAGGGCCAAAAGAGGTTCATTGTAACACAAATGGAAAAATGAATGGTGTACCAATAAAAATAGGCTATAGGCTCAAAAATCAGGATCAATGGATACTTATTAACTCATAGAAGGACATTTTTGATAATAGTGGACGAAAATAAAAAATGACCTATGATCCTTTGCTAATTGACTATCCTACAAACAAGGCGACACTAATCAGGTGAGTTATAAATTCAACTCACTAAGTGACAAAGAAGCATCCCACACATACATGGCACAAGATCATATCACAAGCTACTACCTATTCAGTTCATGCACAAATTAGCAATGATTATCATGTCCCTAATTCTAACGCCCTAAAGAGATCCACGATGGTAAGACATATATAAATTCACACAGTTCTAAAAATAAATATTTAAGGGGTATAATTTTTCCTCAATAACCAACACAAATATATCAATTGACTAAATACTCAAAAATCTCCTAATTACATAAAAACACAACACAATACGAAACAAAAAATATCAAGAAAAAAATTTAACCTAGACATATAGGTTCTAAAATCATACTACAGCCGACAAGAAAAGAAGTACGATAATAAGAACCCACGATGGCTAAGGTTGACCCCATTCCCAACTAAAAGACTGCACACTATCCTTAGTGTGAGTAAACAATACAAAGCAAGGGAATAAGGACATACCTAGGACATACTAAGTGTTCATCTTTATATCAACCCCAGATAGGGGTAGATCAATTACAGAGGCGGTGGTGGTGGAGGTACACTACTAGAAGATGTATCCATAGCTATATCGGTATGCCTCTGCCTATCAACAACTGCAATATCCATTGACTAATGTTTGTCCCATTTTTCGACCTAGTCAAATGGAATACTAGGATCCTATAGGTCTCTCTCTCAACCTATCTTGGTCCCAACAATGGGGACTGCCTCACCATCCTCCATAAATAAGTTAAAGCATCTAGTCCCAAACAGTGATGCCGACCCAATAAATAGGGGAATAACTAGAGGGATAACAAACATGTGACTTTCAGGGAGAGAACGCATCTCCACTCTAAGTATATCCACCTTCACCCAAATATATCCTAGATCTAGCATCTCCATATTGTTGAACTGGATTAATACTCGACCATTAAACATGTCTATTCATGCATGCAACTTATCCCATAGGTCTGATATTATAGCCTAGTGTGTAGACTCTAATCTAGCCTCAATTTTATCTAGTGTAGTCTTGACACATGGTCGGATCTGTGATAATGCTTAGCTTACACACCAAATTAAGTGAAAGGTAGTCATTATCATTATAAATCCAACTATTGTGGGGGTTGAATCCACGAGGAAGAATATGAATGGTAATCGAGTAAGTTCAAAGTGAAATTTTCTTTCTAAAATCAAACCTAGGATAAAAAAATTTGGGGGATTTTAAACATTTTCAAAAAGACAATAAATTAGGGCTTCTAAAGGACTAGCTCGAGACTAAGAATAATTAGACCATAATCAATTAGGAACGGATCATGGGTCTATACTTGGCTAGAGGCAACTAGTGTGCAGGTACATGAAAATAAACTTCAAATCTTAGTTAAAGCATGCATGGGTAGTCTTAGTTAGAGATTTCGATAATAGACTTTCAACAAAGCACAACACTATCACCCGCAGGTTCTTTTGAATACATCATGGGTGTGGAAAACTAATCATCACAAAGCCTCAATTGGTCATTCTTATGTCTAGAATGATGCCCAAGATATAGAAAATCCACAATTTATCCTTATTTCAAAGAGAATAAAAAGGCAATAACTATTATCTATCATATTTTTCACAAATGCTCTTGTCACCTACATCTCTCTTTAAAGGGTGATGTTGGATCTAGATTACCCATATCCCTCTTTCAAGGATGATGTGGGGTTTTGGGAAATTAAGGCTTTTACTAACAATTTCAATTTTAAAGTCAAATATTTAAGAAACCCAAAAACGTTAACTTAGAATTGAAGCTAAAAATCACAACCCACATACTCTTACACGCTATTCAAACATAACCCCAAGAGGAAGAACCAACAACTCATAAAGATAATAAACAAAAATATATCCATTAATTTACAAGAATAACAACAACAAACCCAATGTATTCCCACATACTGTGGTCTGGGAAGGGTGAGATGTACGCAGTCTATACCTCTACCTCTAAAGAAGTAGAAAGTTTGTTTCATATCCATCCATAAATTTGATTTATAAAATAATAAAGAGACTACAAGACACACTTTAAACTCCAATGAATCCTGAATAGGATTTACCGATTCTTCACATAGAAGTAATTATAGTATCTTCTTATCTTAAAATTAGTACAAATTTTTCTCCAAGTCCAAGTGATAAAACACTAGAAACTAAGATGAAGATGAAGGATAGATAAAAATAATGGCTATTCTCTTAAATAAGAACGGTTTTTGCCTCCAAATGGAATTTGGGGTCACCTTCAGTAATTTACATGTTTGCCCTTGGCATACACCCGTTATACCATGATCAGTATAGTATTGCCGTAATCGTAGCTCCGTGGATACAATTAAATCCTCGCAATCGCCTAGCTCTAACTATCTTGACTTACCGTGATCGTGATCCCCCTTCTGTGATCGCGGTACCTGAGCTAGATCTGTTTGGGTTTTCAAACTTTTGCACTTCTCTTCTCCTTTTGATCCCTTTTAAGATCAATTCCACTTCATTTCTTTTTGTCACTTGTATTACTACAAAATGTTCAAATTAGTGAATTCAACTAACAAAGTGTCCTCATTTATACCTACAAATCATAGTAGTGTGCACAACTTTTGGACGAAAATGAGTGATAAATTTACCACTCATCAACACCCCAAACTTAAGCCTTTGAATGTGTTCAAGAAATACTACTTGTTAATCAAGTAAGACAGTGTAAATTTAAGCCCATTTGTACAACCAAATTCTCATAATGACTTCAAACTTTATTGACACCAATAGTAGCTCTCTACATGAGCAATGTTATTCTTACAACTGCCTGCAACATGAAACACAACATCAAAGGTGCAAAGGACTTTCAGGAATAATAATACAACACTCACGAACTTTCTAGAGGTGACTCCTTATCAAAAATAGCTCAACTATACTCTTTTTCAAAAAATGACAATTTTGCCTACCTCAATTTGTTTGCATGTCGCCTCACAAAAAGGAAATCGCACATACCAAATTATTAAATATGCCACAAGGGATGTTATTGCAAAAAAATCTTTCTCTAAAAGAATCTCTCCATGATAACATGGGTTATACCATAGTCTTTCCCTTAATTTTTGTCGCCACTACAATGGCCACACTTGGTTAGAGATTTCAAAGGACTTTCTAAAATTGTAATGTAGGTTTGGGGAAAGGGTATGATATCACTTAGGAATAAAGTAACTACGCCCTCCTTGAACATCTACCTTACACCAAATTAACATAGTTTTAGACCATGGAAAACTTTATTTGTTTCCGAACTTCACACATGCCTACATTAGCTACCTAGATTTACCTAATTCTTCTTTTCTAACCATCATAGGCGTCCACTTACATTATCATGGACCAAGGTCATCTCTTTAAAACTTTCCACCCCAAACTTAGGCATTTAGCCTTATTTTTTATATTGTAAGTTCAAGAAGGGTATGGTCCAACAAAGGAAAAAACATTGAATGGTTCAAGGCTTGTAAGATGGTTGCCAAATAAAGGGTTGAAGGTTCAAAATAGATAATTAAGGATACTATTCTATGCATGGGTAAGCTATTTAGGCTAAAGTGGGTTCCACAAAGAAGGCCTAAGATCATTTCTCCAACCAAGTATAGACACAATTAGCCCTGAGAGACTAATGGGGCAAGTTCTATATGGTACAAGTATACATAAAAGGTAGATAATTATGCTCACACATGGCATGCAAACTCCTCAAGGTGGCACTTCCTAGTAGAGACAAAAGAGAGTATTACCAATTTCTAGAAGTTAGTGACTTCGGAGTCACAAAAAGAGGTAAAGTACTGTTACAATATTTTTCACATCCATGCCTTTGGTTTTCAAATATTTTTGGATGAAAGAGGGGGTGCTTATTTTGTATGTGTACCATGCACAATTTTCTATTTATGGCACTAAAACAAGTTGTCGTCTCATATTTCGGCTTTCATAAAGGAAAAACATATGGGTACTCAGACTTCACCATAGGTATACATATGCTTCCAAATATAATTTTGCACAGGCACTTATATTTCCCTTGCATTAGTAACTCTGATGCTATGGATACTCAGACTTTCCCTACATCCATGACTTAAAACCTAATTATGATGATTTTTATGTGTACCATGCACAATTTTCTATTTATGGCACTAAAACAAGTTGTCGTCTCATATTTCGGCTTTCATAAAGGAAAAACATATGGGTACTCAGACTTCACCATAGGTATACATATGCTCCCAAATATAATTTTCCACAGGCACTTATATTTCCCTTGCATTAGTAACTCTGATGCTATGGATACTCAGACTTTCCCTACATCCATGACTTAAAACCTAATTATGATGATTTTTCCTTTAAGAATGTCGTCACTCAATCTATTATAGGCAATGGGTCAGTCTATATCACTATAAACAAATAAATATAAAGTCAAAATCTAAAAATAAAATAAACAACTAATTCATGCAATATGGGCACCATCAAGAGTGGCCAAATATTACAACCCATAAAAATAGAAATCACAAAAAATAAGATAAAAACACCCAAAAATGTTAGTAATATAGGTCCAAATGAATAAATATACAGACAGGAACCCCTAACTAAAAAGCTTGTTGTAACCTCAATGTATAAATAATAAAGCATAAGGAGAGAAAAAGGGTGCTCCCTGTAACCGCATCAAGAGCTGTTTTTTACCTCAGACTCTAAATCATCACCCACATCATCAGAAATGGACTACTCAGTTGGGGCCTCATCATCACTCTCAAATCTAGAGGAAGGATGTCTATCTCGGGGTTTTAGGACCTTCCAAAGGCCCTTCACCCCCTTTTACATCTTGCTAAAGAACTTATCCCTCATCTTCTCCCTCTTTTTCTCCCTCTTCTTCATCTTCTCATATGAGTCCATGAGCTTCTTGTAAGACTCTTTCAAAGATTAGTAGGACCTCTCAATCCTATAAATGATGTCTCCTTATGTTTTCTAATCCTCTAGGTACCTCTCATAATTGGACCGGGCAATATAGGAATAATAGGCGGTGGAAGGATTCCCTGGTCCTAGAGGCAACTTGAACACCAGCTTCTTAATAGTCCTCATCTCAATAGAGATCTCATCAGTCAGCCCTACTATGGATGGCCTACATGAATCCGTATCCTCACATATGAACTTACCCAAGTCGATCTTCCTCTTCTTACTTTTGCCTAGTACTCCCTCTCCTTGAATCTTGAGAGGGTAAATGGGGGTGCTTGGACTCACCCAACTATCTCTAAGGTGTAAATCCACTCTGGTTCTATTGTCCAACTTAGTAATTAGAGAAGGGAATAAGAGATGCATACCACTAGGGGTTTTCATAGTTTTGTTTTTAACTAAACCGAATAGCGATCCAAATCAAATCAATTAAAAAACCGATATTTGGTTAGGTTTGGTTTGAGTTGATTTTGAATTTTAAAAAACCAATACTAATTTGGTTTGGTTTTACTCTAAAATAACCAACAAAATAACCCAACTGAATCGATGTGTATATTTATTATAATAATTTATGCATTATTCGTAAATATAATATAAATATTTGTTACATTTTATATTTTAATCATGATTTAACTTTAGTCGTAACACATTCAGTCATATGTCCTAATTTAATTGACAGTACCTTATGAGATTCTAAATGAATTTTGCACTTTGAATGACAAATGATACTAATTGTGAAAATAATATCTTGTTGTATATTGAAATTTACAGCTAAGATTCATTAGACTATAGACAATCACTAATTTTAACTTTTTTTTGGAACTTTTTTGAGCAAGAAGTTTATGTGTTCACTTCATAGGAGTTTATCATATCATTTTGTTAAATGTAGAATTTAAATATTTTTTAGAAGCGTTCATATGGTGTTGTTCATGGATTTGCAAAAGTATAACACTCAGTTAACATCTTAGTTTCAAGGTTGAGATACAACACTCGGTTAACATCTTAGTTTCAAGGTTGAGATACAACACTAGGTTAACATCTCATATGTTAGATTGATTTTCAAATTTTATCATTAACTAAAGTTATAAATCAAAAAAACCGAACCAAACCGAACTAAACCGACAAAAACCAAACTGTCGGTTAATTTATTGTTCGGTTTGGTTCGGTTTTAGAAATTTAAAAACCAAATAAGTTGGTTTAGTTATGGTTTTGTCCAAAAACCGATCCAAACTGAACCATGAAAACCTCTACATACCACCATGAGTCTTAACCTTTATGTCTAATATCATAAGCTGTCCAACATTCAAAGGAATGTCGTCTAGTATACAGGCAATCATCCAAGATCTTATGTCTGGTATGACAGTCATATGTGTGCATGGAGAAACCGATCTACAAATGATGTGTAGCCATATCCTCACCTTTTATATGAAATAATTCATGGATTTCCCATTCTTAATGACTGCCCATGAAACCTCCCTACTGGGGCATAACTTCTCAGCAATCCAGGTCCTTGATTCACATCCTTTCATCTCAAATTGAGCCATATCTACATTCGGGAAACCATATAAGTCATTTATGTATTTAGCTCCAAAGAATACCTCCTTCCCTCGAATCCTGATGATTAGGTCGAAATGAGATACTATGCTAAGGTTAGTGTAGAAATCTCATGCCCAATGCTCATTTGCTCGAAAAGGAGTCAGGGCAAAATATCTCTATCCAGTGGCTATGAGTCTACCAGGGAATGTCGGAAGCTTTTTCGGCACCTTATCTAAACATATTCCCCTCTCCAAAAGCAACGTTTCTATGGGAGATTATGTAGTATTAGTTGTGGAATTCATGGGCCATAAATCGGACTTGGTCATAATCTTTCATAATATGAACT
This sequence comes from Capsicum annuum, assembly GCF_002878395.1. NCBI lineage: Eukaryota > Viridiplantae > Streptophyta > Magnoliopsida > Solanales > Solanaceae > Capsicum > Capsicum annuum. The sequence continues at coordinate 102,901,137 of NC_061116.1, read as the reverse complement.
AGAAAAAAACAGAACAATACAAAAACACTCACCATTAACATGTGCATGCAAAAACTATGTTATATTGTCCAATTAAGCCATGGGATGGTTACTTGGTGGATATTGGACAAAATTTGAAAGTGCAGGATTTTTGCCCCAGGTTGGGAATCGGCCTCAAGTATGGCGATTGTGGGTCACTGAGCCATGATACACTACCGTGATAGTGATTCAATGACCACGATTGTGGTATCAAAGGCCGATTCTGGCCGGATTTTCAAAAGTTCAAAATACCAATTGTAGGGACAGATCATGTTCCCAAAGTAGTAATTTTCAATAATAGCATTGAACAAGGTTCCTAGGAACTCAATCATGCCCCGAGAATGTGAAAAATACTTTTTTTTAAATTTCAAACACAATGTGGGTACTCAAGACTTCCCCACATATGTGCACACCATTCACAATAGCGAACCAACACATAAGTACGATTTAGCAAGGATTTACAAATGAAAATAATAATTTTAGGCCCTCCTTATGGCATGTATTCTATGGACTACCTATAAGTAGCTAAAGTAAGTATTCAAAACACATACCAAAGTAATGATGCAAAGAGGATGTTAAAATGCCTTTGGATGCCTAAAATATTCCCAAGAATGAGTGCACTTTGTGAGAGAATTCAGAAGAGGAAGTGTGAGCAAATGGGAAGTTAGATGGTTTTTCCCCAGATTTGTCTGTGGTTATGGTCCAAGGCCGGTGATCATGACCATGCAGCGATCGTGATTGCGGAGGAATGGGTCCAAAAATTATGGCAAAAGAGGGAATTTATTCACCTCAGTTTTTCGCTATTCAACTTATTACTCTATTTTGACAAACTTTGCTCTGTTTCAATTTAATCCAGACACACCATAGTACTATAATTTCATGGATTAAGCATGAAAAATAATAAAATCTACTCTAACATGCAAAATTTAAAGTATACATGGCACTTTTGTGCAGTGACAGGATGCCTCTCATTGAGTCCTAATTTAACATGATAGTACGATACTTCTTCAACTATCATTTATGTCTCCACTTAGAAGATTTAAATCGTCGGCCCAACTTTAGATCAATATAAATTTGAGGTACTTTTGACAAAGGTAAGGGAAAAATAATACACATTCGATCTCGGGACTTTAAAGGCTTGAACATTTTACCCAACTTCACATCAACTTTCTAAACAGGTTCATTGGGAATTGGTGAGAACATCAAAAATTCACTTATCAAACATTGGATTTGCACTTGTTGACCGTCAAGTGAGGGACATAATATCACCCTTTTGGAATTTAAAACTCTAAAATATAAGGGCTTTGTACCTCATCTCCCAATTTTATCATTTTCTTGGGTGGATCAACTTTCATCATATCCACCAAGCATAATATTGAAAAGTGGCTGGAATGAGGTCATTTTCCCAATTTCAGAGTTTCTTTCTTCTTGAAATTCTCACCCAAAAATGAAATAAAGACTTCACAAAGGATTTGCTTTGCTTTTTCTTCCATTTCTAGTACTGTTTCCTCAATTTTGGCATCTGCCACTATTTTTTGTTTGGTTAGTTAGTAAATCACCAAGAATTCTTTAACATCAAGCTCACCTTTAACCATATGGCTTGATATCTTTTTCTTATCAACCTTATTTTAAAGATTGGGCATATTCATGGTACGTGTGACATCGGTCTCCTCACCCACTTCTTTATAATTTTTTCTCTTCTTTCCAAATGCCATAATGGATTAATACAAGCAATGCTCGTCCTCCTCCAATGTAGTCTCCTAATCCAAGAGTGTTAGAAGTATTGCTTCAACACCATTATATTTGGAATGTTGTTCTTCCTTTATCGAATCATAATACCTATCAAAATCATAAGAAGAACAAACACTTTTGTTAGCATAACTAGGGGAGGGGGCATTTGGGCAATTACTCCAATGTCCATCTCAACCACCACATAAAGAACAATCATACTCCCAATAGGATTGAGATGGTGCACACATCCCTTTCCGTGGAGCATATTTATAATTTTTTCAAAAGTGGGGTCAACTATAATATATAGGATGTAGAACAGCATGACCAAAGAATCACTGTCGAACATGGAACTAAGTACCTGAACCTACATTCTGAGAAAATGCAGCCCACATCCAAAGATGTGGGTTAGTACAATGGAAAGAAACCGAATATATGGGGGTATATGCAGTTGTATAAACATCATCATCATAAATATTTATAAGAAATATGCAGGATGTATGAAAGACTCACATAGCTCGAAGAAAATCATCATAATCATGAGAGGATGAAATAATTACAATAACACATGTGAGTCATTATATAATTTGTCAATCACTTTCAGTTCATCAAGAATATCAATTCTCATAATGTAAATATCATTGAAATCTTTTGAAATAATAACTTTCACAATTCCACCTTCAAATCACATCACCATTCACCATAGACACAAGGAAACACACACACACTAGGAGATCCTACAACATAAACCATGTGAGCTACATGGAGTCCAACTTGCAACCCATGTTAGGGAGAGCCGTCCTATACTTGCCATCGGAGTAGGACAATCGATATCAAATCCACACAAACTAGTGATCACTATATAAATCAGCCTCAGGCTCACTTCTATGGGGGCACGTAGTTCTAGGGAAGTAAGGTCGCTTTATACCTCCCACTCAATGCTAAAGATTTGTCCCGAACTTAGCTAAGATCATTTCAAAGACAATCCACATCAAAACAATTTCAGTAATATATAATTATACATCGGGAGCCATCATACTTTTCATCTATCAAAATCAACCACATTGTGAATTTCTTTCACACTCGAGTTCAAACAAACTCCATTAAGACCAAAAGGTCAAATCATTCAAAATATCTCAAATATTCAACATCAACGTGCTTATAACACACAATTTCTAAAAAAAACACAATTTTCAATGGGGATTCACGACCCAAATATAAAAATCATGATAAATATCGTTCAAGATTCATGCTTTATATCTCCACACATGTAAATTCATCTTTCAAAAATCATAAATATCAAGATTTCATAATAATCATCATAAGATATGGGTTCATGCTTCAAATTCGTAAAAAAAACAAATAAAAATCATGCCTTTGTAAAGAAAATTACTTTTGTGTACAAGAACGAAAGAGAGTTCTTATTGAAAAACTCCACATACCTTGAATGATAAAATTTAGATCGATAATCATTTTTGAGATGTTAATAGAGCCTTTGAATGATGTTTCTTTGAGTTCTTGAACAAGGAACTTGGAATCTTAAATAAATTTGCAGAATTAATGGTGAACTTTGGAGGTTCTTGAAGTTGGATGTAGGAGCTTAGGGTTTTCTTTTTGACGGAATTTGATGAAATATAACATATAATGCTTCTAATAGGCTTTAATATTGTGTTTGGAAGGATTTTGGGTGAGAGGAAATGACCATAACGCCCCTAAAAATCAATTAATTTTTGAATCTGTCCTTTGGTGGACTGTTTTGATAGTCTAAAGTAGATCAACCATAACGTTTTCTTCGATATCTAAATTGGATGAAACCAATTTCATTAGAAAGAGGACTCTCATATATTTCCATTGATATATAGTATCTCACCCTGATCATTGGGTACGACGAGTTATGCTCATTTGAAGATTACCCAAAAATTATCTTTTGATAGGCTGAAGTAGATCGATCATAGCTTTTTGCTACGATAGACAAATTGGTTGAAACCAATTTCATTGGAAAGAGGACTCGAAGAGCTTTACGTTGATATATAGTATATCACCCAGATCATTATATACAAGGAGTTATGATCATTTAAAGTTGGAGCAAAAATACGCCAGGCCTCAGTACTTTTTCCTGCAAGTTTTACTGTTCACTACTATTCACGGTTCGATCGGAATTTTCATAACTCGTCACTGGGGTGTCTGTTTTGGACAATCCACATATCATTGGAAAGCTTATTCGATACTTTATGCAATGCGGGATCATAATCTAAGACATTCTGCACAGAAACTTTATAATTTATTCTAGAAGATAGAACCCGACATGTTTAAGCCCAAAATTTCAATGAAAAATTTCCTGTGGTATTACATCATCCCCCCTTCGTCCTTGAATGATGCTAGACTTGCCAAGATTAGATAGGGAATAGAGAATACAGCTGAAATCATTCGTTAGACTCATCACCACATTGTTTCTCACTCCGAATACAACATAGAATGCGTAAATTCACGAAACTACAGCTGAACACATAATAAATGACAGTTGAACTGCTGCAACTTTTATCAAAAGTGCATGATTTAGCAAAGAACGATACCTTTAGCTTGATTAGAGTTTGCGGAAAATAGGTCTGGATACTTGAATCGCATATCC